>NC_089206.1:4097810-4140310 GCF_963930695.1 Labrus bergylta
ACAGTTAAGCAGTGAGTACAGTATGTTATTCTTCTTTTCTCTAGTCCCTCAATTAAACAACTTTTATATGTGAGGGGAGGAGTCAGCCGGCCGTCCGGGCGATGTAAACAAAGTGAAGATAGGACTCTGAAAACTCTGAAAACATCACAGACAGTGGGACTCGGGTGTTACACCCATTGTAGACAGTCATGACTCACAGAGTTATTTTCAGAGGATAAACTTGATTTCTACATTTAAGTGTGAAGAATCACATATGAAGCCTTTAATTATCAGCTTTACATTTAGATCATTATCCATATTTGAGCTCTTGTGGATGATTTATTTGTTGTCTGTGTGGCACAGTTTTTTTTTAACTGTTCCCCCTAGAGGGAGTGATAGTTGATTCATTCATGGATAGCAGAGTTATAGAAAGTTTTGGACTCATTGTTGTGCTGTTTGTTTGTTACCCCAACAACACCTTCCTTTAAAACATCCACTCCCTGTGGTTCCTCTAATGTATCTGATCACAGTTTGGGAGACAGGGGGAAGGCAGGAAATGTCTGATGTTTTTGTTTCTCTCTCAAAGCTGCATGCTGAACTCCCACAGGAACTCACGGCAGCGTTTTTAAATCTCTGAATAGAAAGACGTAATGGCACAGCAGGAATGTGTGCAAACATGTGTATGTGCAGCGCCTGATAAGAGATGCCACCCGTTTTCAAATGACACCATCTCCACGATTGTGTTGATCTAGAGTAATGACAGACGCCTTAAATAAAATCACAGATCTTCAGTCACGTTTTCAACCCAAAACTGCCCCAAGAGGATAAAAAGTGATATTTTAAAACAGCTCCATATCCTCCTTTTTGGGACGACTGACGAGACTGATTAAATTGCTTTTCTGTAATTTGGACAGTGTGCAGGAGTTTCATTTGTTGTTAATTAAAACAAGAAATCAGGTGCCTAGGACTTCTTTTATTTGTTGCCATGGTATCGAAACAGGTCTCTATGACGTTGGATTTTTACTTGTATTGAAGTTTAACATTCTGGTGTTGGTATTGTTTCCGGCCCGATACGACCATCTTGCAAATGTGAAAATAAATCAAAGCTCAGATTATTAAGTGCTTATTTATCTGTGTGTGGATGCTGCTGTTTTCTGCACGTGCTGTTTAAAATCCAATAAATCTTCATCAAACGTTGTTTATATGCTTTCAAACTGCAGATCATGACTTTATACTCAAACAGCACAGATTATCGATTATATTCAGATATATCAGATTATATTTTATATATATCAGAGATGTTTCTTTTTGTCCATTCAGTGAACTCGTAACACTCCATTAAGTGCACATACTTCCATTTCTGTCTGTCTGGAAAGCATCACAGTTGAAATGATAAGAATGCAGAAAAAAAAGGAAGAGGGGATGTCAGTCTGCAGATGGCACAATAGCAGGAAGAGACAGGGCTTTAAAAAGGGTAAAGGTTCACAAGCCCCTGGAAGCAGGACGTTCACAAAAACTACGCAGATTCTGCAACTTCACGGCCCAGATTGTGATGATGGAGGGGATTCTGCGGTGTGAAAGGTCGAAGCAAACAGATTAAAAACTCGTTCAAGCGGAGATAACAGTCTTCCTCCAGGATTTTTTATTTTCCTTTTTGAAAAACATAAAAACAAAAAAACAATACTCAAAGAAGGCCAACATTCATAAAAAACATAATGCAACGCATCAAGGCGTACAGATAATAAATACACTGTCATCATAAATATGAGGTAAGAAACATTGTACACTCAAACGTAATGGGCACTTAAACATCATGATTGGACACATCATGGGTTACATGAAAGAGAAATGAAATGCACTCTCTCTCTCTTGTGTGGCTGGTTTTTGTAGTTTCCATGGAGAAAAATAAAATAATGTTAAAAACAAAAAGCAACTGTAGGAGAATGATTTGTATGCTACAGTGAGGTGCTGCTTCTCTAACAGTGTGGTCATCAATCAACAATCAGAATCAGAAACCAACCTTCATGTTCTAAACACACAGACTGAATCAGAGTTACAACAATCATTCCCTGACGCAGAGCGGGACACACTGCCACCAAGTGGCTCTAGAGAGACCAAAACCTCCAACCAGGTCGACTCAGTGGACGGCGTGAACTTGATTTCCTCTGCTACATTCTGAAGTCGAGAGTTTATGACGGAGCTGACGCAAATCATCGATTAGTGACTGAGTGATTTATCAAAGAATTTGTTTAGCTTCTCAAATGTGGGAATTTGCTGCTTTTCTTTTCTTCACTTTACTTAGTTTGACTTTATTGAGCTTTGGAGTGGGCTGTACGGTGGTGCAGCAGTTAGCGCTGTTGCCTCACAGCAAAAAGGTTCCTGGTTCAAATCCCCGTCTGACAGGAGCCACTCTGTGTGGAGTTTGCATGTTCTCCATGTGCATGTTTAGGGTTCTCTCCAGCTTCCTCCCACAGTCCAAAGACATGCTCATTAGGTTAACTGGTGACTCTAAATTGTGGGTGTGGCTTGTTGTCTGTCTCTAGATTGACAGGTGAACAGTCCAGGGTGTACCCGCCCCTCGCCCTATGACAGCTGGGATTGGCTCCTGCCCCCCACCCCACCCCATGCAGAAAGTGGTTTAGATAAAGGATGTTTTTTGGAGTCTAAGTTGGATAAAAAGGAATTAAAGAGAAACTTTTCTTATTAAAAAAAAAAAAAAAAAAAGATAGATCTGCGTCCTGTCTGTCCTTTTTCTTTTTTTCTGAATGTTAATTTTGTGTTTTCACTTTGTGGAGCAACTTGACAAAAAGCAGCAAACTCAAACATTTAAGATGTTAAAAGCTAATTTCACCAAAACTATTTCTGATGATCCAAATGTTTGTCGACTTTGTTTCCTTCTCATCGACTAATCTGGTTATTTGTTGCAGCTCTTGATAAAAACAATCGTCAGTTTCAGCGTCCAGTCTTTTATAAATCAGAACAGTTTTTTGGTCCACGACAACCGTTACAAGAAGAAGAAGAGAAAAGTTCACAAGGAGAAACAGAACGGCGTGCTGACAGCGAGCCGATCAGGCGTCCACAGTGTGCAGCGGTTCTTTCGAGTGGTCGTTGTACATGAAGGTCTGCTCGATGTTGAAGTCGGGGGGCAGGTGGTCTTTGTGGAGCTCCATGTGCGACGACACCATCTTCAGCGTGGAGAAGTACAGGCCGCAGACGGTGCAGCGGTACATGAGGGCGCCGGCGTGCGTCTTCAGGTGGCAGATCATGGTGGAGCGGCCCCTGAAGAAGCGCAGGCACACCTTGCACTGGTACGGCTTCTCCCCGGTGTGGATGCGGAGGTGGTAGGTGAACTCCCCCGAGTGGGCGAAGCTTTTCCCGCAGTATCGACACCGGTACCATTTCCCCCGGACGCCCGCCGCCCCGCCTGCCCCGTCCTGCCCCCCGGAGCTCCCGTTGACCAGGATCCCGGACGACCCGTGTGCTGACCCTTGGAAAAACTTCTCTGGTACGCTGAAGCTCATCCCCAAACCCAGGTGACTCATCTTAACAAGGCCGCCGCCCTCCCGGGGAGAGGAGGACGAGCAGGACGACGGGGGGCACTCCAGAGTATTCTCGGCTTTACGTTTTCCCGACCATCCCTGGCTCCCGGCGCCGCCTCCTCCCCCGCCCCCCGAGGAGTCGCTGGTGTGCAGGCTGAGGTGGAACTGGAAGGCCGAGGAGGAGCGGAAAGTCTGTTGACACAGGAAGCAATGCAGCTCCTCCTCCTCCTCTGCTGTAACTCCTCCCCCGACTCCGCCCCCCCTGACTCCTCTGTAAGCTCTCAGCGCCGCCGACCGCTCCCTCTCCTTAGTGGCCGCCTCCTCGGCGTGCGCGGCCATGTGCCTGTCCAGCAGGGGGCGATCCACGAAGCAGTGGGCGCAGTGCGGGCAGGTGAAGACGGGCAGGGACAGGTGGGCGAGGCCGTGCCACAGCAGGGAGCACGGCGAGGGCTGGGGGAGGTGACACACGCCGCAGCTGAGGCTCTGAGGACACACGTGACTCAGCAGGTGGTCTCTGATGGTCTGAGAGGGACGAAAAGAAACAGACGATGAATGTGAGAGAAGGGAGAGAAGCTTCAGATAAAAATGATCTTTTACTCCTCAGGGATGTGACGGTCAAAGAAATGAAAAGCAGAAAATCAGCAAAATGTAAGAAAGGCAAAAAAATATGCCAATAAAAGCTTCAGATTTTGATCATTTCTGTAACTGCAGATTTCTGTAACTGTAGATCGACCTGTAGATCGACCTGTGGATCGACCTGTAGATCGACCTGTGGATCGACCTCGGTGGCCGAAACGCTGGACAAGTCAAGTCTTGTGGGTCAAATTTGCAGGAATTTTAGATAAATGCAGAAGAATCACATTCTTGATTATTACTCATTCTTTAATTCTATTTACTGACCATTTGCTTTCAGGTATCTTAAGAAACCCTCACTTATTTATCACCTGAATGTTGTGTTGTATGTGCTGAACTGTTTTATCTTGACTTTCTAATCTAAAGTGTTTTGGATCTTCATCATCAAAGTTTAAAGCTTCTGCTTTTTTAAATTCAGTCTGAAGCTTCTTTTTTGAACAGAAATTACGATGCTTCTTTTTTTTTTCCACATTCATCATCCACTTGCCTGGAAGTCCTTGCTGAGGGATTTGCTGCACACCGCACACTGCAGCTCGGCGCTCAGGCCCTGGCTGCTGCTCGTCAGCGCCCCCTGTGGGATGATGTAACAGGAGGCCGTGTGTCTGCTGTGGCGCAGCAGTTTGTTCAGGCTGCAGAACTGAAGGCGACACATGTCACAGGTGAAGAGCTGCACCCCGACGTGCGACAGGGCGTGGGAAACGCCTGCGGAGCGGTCAGGGAAGGAGGTCCCGCAAACTCTGCAGAGGCCCAGCTCGGTCAGGTGAGTCTCGGCGTGTCTCCTGACGGCGGCCGGGTCTGCGGGGAGGGACGCCGTGCACGCTTTGCATGACAGCATGTTTTCTGTGACCTGGAGGGAATATGGAACATTACTTAAAATGTGTGGACCCTCCTGATGTAGTTCAGTGCTGACAAACACAAGTCTTACCTGACTGCTTGAGTGTCCTCCTTCTCCGTTCTCCAAACAAACAAGGTCGTCTTCATCCTCCTCCTCCTCCTCCTCCTCGTCCCCCTCCTCCATGAAGGTCTCGTCGTCGCTCAGCTCGATGATCTCCCCAGCGAGGTTCCTCCACTGCTCCTCCTCGGTTCCCTCCAGTGCTACATTCCCGCGCAGGGCCTCCCTCTCCTGCTCCACCTCTGCAAACATCATCCTGTCGCCCCCTCGCTCCGCCTGCAGGCCGCCTAAAGGCTCGCCCGAGGAAGACGTCGGGTGGCAGGCCTCGGCTCCGAGCTGAGCAGAGGAGTCGGGAAAGGAGCAGGAGTCGGTCTGCGCAGCGTCGCTCCTCTGAGAGCTTCCTGCGCTCTCTGGTACCAAGCGTCTGTCTCCGTCTTCTGCTTCCTCGCAGCGTCCTCCCGCCTCCTCGTCCTCAAGCCCCTGCTCTGTCTTCAGCTGGAGCGCAGGCCCAGAAGGCAGCACGCCGTCACTCTGACTCCTGGTCAAGAGGTTTTGTCCTGCAGGGAGCTGATGATCTGCAGACATCTGCCCGTATCCAACGAGAGACTGGACGTCCTCTGACTTCAGTGCCAGAGGAAGAGCCCCGGATTGAGCATCACGGCAGGACCTCGCAGTCCGGGCGGCTTGGAAGAGAGGCGAGGCAGGAGTCGGGGCAGCAGACGGACCGGCCGATGAAGACAGAGAGGAGCAGGAGGCGGCAGAGGAGCACATGGACGATGCAGAGAGAGAAACCGAACCAGCAGCAGTCACTGAGGAGACCGCAGCAGGGACCATGCTGGAGTCCAGGGTCAGTTCTTCTGAGCTGCTGGCTTTACAGTTCACAGACGCCTGCAGGTCCGGGAAGGTGGCGTGACAGGCTCTCACCAGCTCGCTCACCCCGAGCCTCTCAGCCAGCTCGTACAGCACGCCCACATCGATGAGGTCGGTCAGGATCTCGCCCGTGTACACGAACGTCAGCACCTTCTCGAAGTTGGCCGGTGAGATGAACTCCAGCGAGAAGGCCGAGGCGGACGACGCCGACGCTCTGGCAAACAGGTTGCGGAAGTACGAGCCGGCGCAGGCGAGCACGGCGCGGTGTGCCGGGAACGTGCGGTTTCCCACCTGCAGGAGAACGTCGCAGTACTGACGCGACTGTCTGCAGAGGTTGAGCTCAGAGAGAATGCTGGCAGCGTGGCCAGGACCCTGCAGCCGGATCCTCATCCCTGCTGCTGCAGCTCCCGCTCCGCTACAGAACAACTGGAATAAAACAGAAAACAGCTCAGCAACAACTCTGACTTTTGATCACTTTTTTTGGAGCATTCCTCAGGATGTGAAGATTTACGACTGTAAACTTTTGACTGTATACGTTTGTGTGAGAGTTTATTTACTTTCTTTCACTGACTTGTCAGTTTGCCTGATCGGGTGCGTGGCTTTGTGTGCGTGTGCAAGTAAATGTTTTTAAGTTTATCTATGTCTCACCTTCACAGAGCTGCTGTTAACTGATCGTGTTGATGTTTGTTCCTTTGTTTGGATGTCTTTCTTTGAATGTTACTCTGTGCAGCGTCTTTGAGTGTTTCACTCCACTCGTTCCTGTGACCGGCTGGTGCTTCATGTCCCCCGAGCTTATTCACATCTCTGAAAGACTTCTTCTTCATTCCAACACATTTTAAGACCTTTAAGGCCAAAGTGACGGATCATTGTGCATCATGTTAGAACTGTTTTTATCTGTGTTGCTGGATGTTTTTTTCTGTGTTGCTGGATGTTTTTTTCTGTGTTGCTGGATGTTTTTATCGGTGTTGCTGGCTGTTTTTATCTGTGTTGCTGGCTGTTTTTATCTGTGTTGCTGGATGTTTTTATCTGTGTTGCTGGCTGTTTTTATCTGTGTTGCTGGATGTTTTTTTCTGTGTTGCTGGATGTTTTTATCTGTGTTGCTGGCTGTTTTTATCTGTGTTGCTGGCTGTTTTTTTCTGTGTTGCTGGATGTTTTTATCTGTGTTGCTGGCTGTTTTTTTCTGTGTTGCTGGATGTTTTTATCTGTGTTGCTGGATGTTTTTATCGGTGTTGCTGGCTGTTTTTATCTGTGTTGCTGGATGTTTTTTTCTGTGTTGCTGGATGTTTTTATCGGTGTTGCTGGCTGTTTTTATCTGTGTTGCTGGATGTTTTTATCGGTGTTGCTGGATGTTTTTATCGGTGTTGCTGGCTGTTTTTATCTGTGTTGCTGGCTGTTTTTATCTGTGTTGCTGGCTGTTTTTATCTGTGTTGCTGGCTGTTTTTATCTGTGTTGCTGGATGTTTTTATCTGTGTTGCTGGCTGTTTTTATCTGTGTTGCTGGATGTTTTTATCTGTGTTGCTGGATGTTTTTATCTGTGTTGCTGGATGTTTTTATCTGTGTTGCTGGATGTTTTTATCTGTGTTGCTGGATGTTTTTATCTGTGTTGCTGGATGTTTTTATCTGTGTTGCTGGATGTTTTTATCTGTGTTGCTGGATGTTTTTATCTGTGTTGCTGGATGTTTTCATCTGTGTTGCTGGATGTTTTTATCTGTGTTGCTGGATGTTTTCATCTGTGCTGCTGGATGTTTTTATCTGTGTTGCTGGCTGTTTTTATCTGTGTTGCTGGATGTTTTCATCTGTGTTGCTGGATGTTTTTATCTGTGTTGCTGGCTGTTTTCATCTGTGTTGCTGGCTGTTTTTATCTGTGTTGCTGGCTGTTTTTTTCTGTGTTGCTGGCTGTTTTCTGGATATATAACTGTTTTCTTTTTTGCAGATTTGTCTTTTCTACTCACTTTTATTTGTGTCCCTGATTTTAAACTGTGAGTGAGAGAAACTTCAGCGTAAAGGTTTTGGATTGAATTAATATCTGAAACAATGATTACTATAAAAACAGAGAAAGCAACAAGCAACAAGCTTTCCATAAAACCAGGCTGTGCAGTTTCTCAAACTAGAACTCAAATGAATTATAAATGAGAAGAGACATGTTTGAAGAGATTTAACACTTTGGAGGAAAACTTTTCTTAAAAGAAATAAAGAATTGAAATCTCAGTGATGTTGATGAAACGTGACCTCTCCTCTCTTATTCAAACTGAAACACAACATGTGTTTAAAAGCTTTATCCGTGTATTTCTTTGTTTCCTTTAATAGTTGTTGTTGCTTCTTGTTTAGTACTTTGACTTGTTTTATTTATTGTCATCAGTCCAACACGAAGCTAACATCTCCTGCTCACTAACATTTCAACACGTTTTAATATTTACTCCTGACATAAATCTCCTCCGTGATTCTAAACTCGTTGATCTGCTTCATTCTCGTCACTTACCCATTGAAAGATGTTTAACCGGGGGGACGGATCGTCTTCTGGTCTCTGTGTCTTGTTTTCCGGTGGTCGTCCACGGATTATAAACGTTATTATTACAACCCTTTTGCTGCTCCGTCGCATGTTGATGACGTATGTCAACAAATGTGTCCGAAAGTTCGCCCCCTGCAGGTTGAATGAGGCGCTGCAGGGAAGCTGCTCAGACAGCTTACAGATCCAAAAACATGACAAGCTCTACTTCTTCTTTTTTATTATGTAGCATTATGTAACATGTTTTTGACACTGTGATTTATTCATCTGTTTTTTTTTCTCCTTAATATTTGTTTTATATCTTTTATTTGTGAAGCACTTTGTAACTCAGTGCTAAATAAAGTTTTACTTAATTACTTAATGAGGTACTGACATGGTGATCAGTGAAAGACAGTTGGAGAGCATGCCAAGCACATTAAAGCTTTAATTAAAAATCAGTCTGATTCAACCTGAGACATTAGACTCGTTATGGAGGGAAAACCAAACGCTGTTATCCTGAGATATCAAAATTAATTAGAAAAAATCTAAAAAAAAAATTTAAAAAAAAAATGTATTTTTCACAGAAACATTTGCAAAATAAAATATATGGATAATTCTGTAGTTTTGATATAAAAAAAACGAGAAATGTGAAGAGTTGAGGCTTTTAAAAGGATGTTTGTTATATTTTTAAAACTACAAGTAGGCCTACTATAAACATGTAAAATGAATTTTCCTTGACTAAGATATCCCTGACCATCAAAAAAAAGAATCGTTTTAATTCAAAGACTATTAGCCTCCCATAATCTTTACAACTTTTTTTTTTTTAAGGAAGGCTGTTTCCATGGCAGCTACGTAGAGATACTGTTCAAAACGACACGAGCAGGAAGGAGAGAAAGAGTTAAAAAAATCAAGAAATTCTGCATAAAATGTCAAATTTTTATCAGAAGATGAACCATGAACTTTATGTGGTTTACATGCAAGCTTTAAATTTGTCTTTAAAAGTTCTGGAATGGGTCTGCATGGGTCTGTAAACCTTTCTGTGTTCTAACCTCTCTCCATTTTTCAAAAGCATCTCCAATATTGATCCTAGTTTGAGCACGTTTCTGCTCGTGGAGCTTATTAGAAACATGCAGAGGCTTTTTAGGTCGGGTACAATCACTTCTATCTGAACCACTTCTCTTGACCGCTTCCATCACTGCAACACCTGTTGACCTGATAACTGCTCTCATATCTGATAAACCAAGGGGCGTCCAAAACGACCGTGTGGGGGGGTCACCTTAAAAGGTTCTACCTTCTCTGGTCCAAACAAATCCAGAGCATTCAGGAGCAGAATCTAAAGTTAGAAGGAGGACATACTGGCTGCTGCATTGTTGTCAGAGAAGCCAGCACTTCAACATAGCATGTTTCCTTAATGTCTGATCAGAGAGTAAGATCACTTTATCATTTCATTCAGGAGATATCTGACAGATTGGACCTTTAATCGTATCTTATAGCATGTGTTGTAATGTATAACTCAACGACAGTGACGTACAGAAGGTGGGCACAGACAGAAACAAAACAAAACATCCTAATAATGCTAATTAAAAAAACTTTATTTTGTTCCAGTAACCATTTCTTTTTGCTCATGAAGGATTCACACGACCCACAAAGTGTCAGAAGTTAACGACGACACCCGCGACTCTTCATACTTCACTGTAAACTCATCAACAGGAACATGAACATTGTCCTTCGTCTGTCTGCTGTCGTCCGGCCATCCTAAAGAAAAACTTGGAACAAACAGCCACATGTTTACAATATGTCAAAGCATCTGTTCACAGGTTTATGCTTCTTCATGACAAAAAGGAGAATAAGAAATGATGAGACAAATGAGAAACAAACTTGACGCATCTCCAAAACTACCAGTAGAAATCATTTACAAAAATCGAGTCTTTGATTTTTCGGTCGTGTCTTAAGTTACAGAGTTGAACATTAAGTATGTAGTATAGTTACATTTACATAATTTTTTTAAAACGCCATTATCTTTGACCTGTGAGAGTAACACTGACATATTTCATATTCCCAACCCACTCAGTTTTTTCTAGTCTAAGCAGAATAATCTCGGCTGATTCTTCACTGAAAACGTTTTATATCGGACCTTTATACTGCTGCGACACGCACACACAAGGAACAACATGACATACTGTTAGGTTGGATTTGTAAGCCCAAGAAAAGAAATCGCTGTTTTGGTCCAGTCACAACCGATATGTGGATAAAAGCAGCGCCCTCTCGATGTATTACACTCAGACACCGCCTCGCTCGGAAACTTGTTGCCACAGCTGGATTATTGCACTTCATCTGAGAGGAAGTGAAACTGCAGCAGGTTGAGTGGCTGCTCTAAAACGACAGGAGCTACAAACTTCTACATGAGTCATGTTTAAAATGAGGTCAACGACAACACAGCATGTCAGCAATATGTCGGTTATCAACAAATTCAGTGGATATTGCTTTTTAAGTTGTTTGATATGTTGTTCAGTCTTCAGAAACATTTGTTTTTTTCCTCTGACCAAGTCCTGCCATGTTTCTTAAAAGTCCGCTGTTTTTAAAAGGTTTTTGAAACGACAAAACTTCCTCCAGTAGTCGCCGGTTTGCTTCCTGTGTGTTGCTGGCGTTCTTCGCTACCGTTTCCTGGAGCCGGTTCGGCCGAGGCTGGCGGTGCTGGAGCGGCGGGAGAGGACGGGCGTGGCGGTCGGAGGGGACGTCTCGTTGGAGCAGCCGTGTTGGAGCAGGATGTCGATGCAGCCTTTGCTCCCCGCGTTCCTGGCCAACCTCAAGGCCGTCTGGCCCTGGGCGTCTTTCACTTTCACATCGATCCCGTACTGTGGGAGCAGGGAGATAGTTCAGATTATTTAGGAATCAAAATCTCTTTTTTCGGGGGGGAGTTTACGAGTTGATATTACGCTACCTGTACTTAAACCTTTATGTGATGTTGGTGTTGTCTGAGTGTGTGAAGCTGACATTTCTCTAGAAACGTTTGTATGGTACTAAACACAGCAGCTACACCAAAAACATTTTTAATCACATTAGATTTGAAGGCATTCTTCATTAGGAATAACTCATTCAACAGTTGGGTTATTTGTATTTTAACTTCTGCATGTTTCTGATTTCATGTAAAAGTGTTAAATTGGCTCAAAGTGAAGATCAAAGGAGAGTTTTAGTTCGAGCCCGACCAATAAATCAACCAGCTGATAATATCGGCCGATAGCAGCATATCCAGTGACTATCGATATCGGCTAATTTTATCACAGATATGCGCTGATATCACTCGATTTATTCACCAGTCAAAGAGCCTTTCATTTGAGTTTCACTGTATTACACTAGCAGTTTTCTTTCACCAGCAGAGGGCGCTACACAGACTACAACAAACATCATCACTCTCCAGAGTGTAACTGACGCACGCACATGAGCAGTTACTTTCCAGTGGAGTGACCATCTTGTCTTCATTATAAATCTTTTCCACAAGTGTTTGATTACTGCATTTGAAGGATCGATTCAATAAATGTGTAAATCTTTATCTATGTCTACGGATCAAAGATAGATCTAAGAAATATATCGGCCAATATATATCGGTATAAGATTTTTTTTTTCTCCCCAATATCGGTATCAGTATCGGCCCCAAAATTTCCAAATCGGTCGGGCCTTAGTTTTAGGGTCTGCGTGCTTTGCAGTTTTCCTATCCAAAAACGTTTAGTGCAAAAACACAGTATCACAGTGTTGTTAGACTTATGAAGACTAAACAACTATTGATGAGAGGATAGACATAATATATGAAATATATGTTGTGGAAAGGCTCTCATTTTCCCTCAAAGTCCAGAAGGATAGATTTTACAGGATATGGACCAAATGGACTGAATATGTCAAACCTATAAGACCTGATTTGATTTGACTTACTGGAGTACATTGGGTGTTATTTCCTCATTTTTGTCATTTTCTTTCATCCGTTAACCTGCTCTGTCTTTAATTTCCTTATTGTCTTTCTCTAGCCCTCCAAGGTGAAAGCTTCCTGTGTTCTTTTGTAAATAATTTCAATTTAATTAATGTCATGTTACTTGCGTATGAAAAACTCTTTGGAAGAGCTAAATTGTTAAATATACTGCGAGCATCGTACCCCCCCTCTTTCTGCAAAGAAAGTTTGAGGGAGGAGCTATTATGTGTAATTACTAATGTGTGAAGAATGCTTTTCCTAAATTAAAAAAAAAGAAACAGAAACGTGAAGAGAAAGGAGAAAACCCACCCAGACGAGCAGCTGGGTCATGACGGCGTCTCCCAGCTGACATGCAGCGTGCAGGGCGGTGTGAGGCGGCGAAGTGGACCCCGTTTGGCGAGCGTTGATCTGGTCCTTGGTGCTGTGGGCCAGAAGCAGCAGCAGTCTGGGCAGATCTCTCTCGGTCACCGCAGAGAGGAGCCACTGCGGCATGCCGTCCTGCGGAGGCCCCGAGACCGGCTGAAGAGCTGCAACAAACGCCCGCTGCTCGTACTTAGCGCGGATCCACGACTCCCTCTCCTCCCTTTAGAAACAGACACAAAGGAGACTTCAGAAGGAGGGGAATGCATTTATCAAAAATGGATTCCAATAACTGCTGTGATGTGTTTTTACTCACCGGGTTGCATTGGGCGCAGGTTTGGTTCTGCCCTGCGTGCAGCTCTCCCAGATGCTGTTGGCCATGTAGTTTCCAATAGCAGCCAGGACCTGAGTGAGCTCGCCGGGCCAGTCGTCCAGGTCCAGGGAGCGGACGCGAGACAGGTGAGTCCCCAGGTTTCGATGGATCCCCGAGCACTCGATGCAGATCAGCGCGCCCAGGTTGAGGCTGGCCCAGGTGGGATCTGCGGGGGGGGGGCGAGAGGAAAGACGGCGTTGGATGTGAACAATGACACGACCACAGGCTGTTTTTGAAAGCTCAAAAAGCTGAATTATTCTCCAGATTGGATCCGCAGCCGGGGGGCAAAGACGCCGACGGTTCAGTACTCACTGAGTGCCTCACAGTCCACACACAGACCGTTGCCCTTGGCGTTGCGGATGGCCTGCAGCGCTACAGCCTCGCTCTGGCTGCTCCGCCGAGCCTTCACCATGACACAAACAAACAAACACAAACACTAAATAAGCACCTTCAGGTTTGACATCAAGGGGGAGAAATGAAATACCCACATTTCACCTGATGCATGGCTTAAATAAATATGTGGGGCTTCAGATAGCAGGAGTAAGATGACTTTTCATTTCAGGATTTATTCATTTTACCGCAAAAACATTTCTGCTGCCAACTCTGAAAAAAAACGAAAAACAAGCCTGGTTCTTCAGGACTGTGTTAGTGGGCTTCCTTTAGATATAAACTAAATGTGCTGGGAACAATCACATATTCAAAACTTTCTGTAGTGACTATCTAATGTCCAAATTTCTTCTCTTGCTTTTAGTCACTTGCATACGTGTATGGAAAGTTCTTAAAAAATAAACAAATGTCCAAAATTAAAGTACTTTCTGATGTTCCAGTTTATTGTCACGTATGAAGCAGAGACAAACCATGATGATGATATGATGAGTTGTTATTTCTGAGATTATACTGTTGGTTGTCGTTCTTTTGTTATGTTAAAGAGCCGACTTGCGTTACGTTGTGTTACGGTATGCCCTCGTTTCCTGTTCACCTGTGACATATAAACACTCAACCAACCACCTGACCAATTAACCCAAATGATCAATTATCACCACCTAGTGTCCAAATTAAGTAAATAAATAAACATATAAACAAAACCCATTAAAATACAATACATAATTACACACACACTATATTGGCTCCTACACTTTCCATTCATTATCTTGAATGCTTGTCTACAATTCTACAATTCACTTAGCGACGTACATCAGAGAGTAAGAACAACACTAATCCATTCACACACCGCCACCGAGGCAGAGGGAGCAATGCGGGGTTAAGTGTCTTGCCCAAGGACACATCGGACATGTTGCTCAGCTGGGGATCGAACCCCCCGACCTTCCGGTTGAGAGGCGACGACTCCACCAACTCTTTTTCTGAAGTGTAACATAATGACAATCTTTGATATTAATATTCTTCAAATAAGTAGCTTTATTTTTAAAGTTAAATACATGAGTGCAAACTTGCCAGAAAGCTTTAAAGCATTTTTCATTTTTAATTCTCAAGTGAACTTTTACTCAACTAGACAAACCAATAACCTCAACCTCCCAATGTGTCGTACATCTCGAGCACTCAATAAGATACCGTGGAGTCAAATTATGGAACACGCATCTTTATTTACTCGATTTGTCTTTTTCTAGATACAAATTGAGACTCAGAAATGCGTTGATGTCAGAAAGATTTGTAGTGAATAGTGAATTGTCTACATACTGTATGTCCTGTTTTGCTCTATTTTTATGTTTTCAATGTTTGTATGTAATTTGCAATTGGGTACATTTTATTTGTGATAGTAAATATTCTTACTGTATTTTATTTTAACTTTGTTTAATCTCTTAAGGTGAGGTTTTGAGATAAGCCCTCATGGGTTTCTACCTCACCTGCACAGGTTTCATTTTCTATTTGTTTTAATTTTCTGTTTGACTCTTCTTTCAAAAAATGTGCAACTAAACTAAACTAAACTAACTGAGCCTCATTTTTCCCGTTCAGGGTCGCTAATTTAAAACAAAATTGCTAATTGCTAAAAAAAAAAAAAAAAAAATGTTATTCAGGGGTCTTTAATGTGTGTACCTTGTTCCTGCCGCTCTCACAGGACTGCAGGCTGGCCAGGATCTGGCTCTCTATCGCCGACACCCACGAGTCCCGGTCCTCCTGACTCTGGGCCTCAAAGTGCCACGTCTGGCCGGTGAACGACACGACGATAAAGTCTGCATTCTCCTCTTCTGAGAGTGAAAGTGAAGCAGATCACAGTCAAACGGATGCATGTTGAATAGACATGTTAGTCACCAAACATGAATATGAAGGGGTTGTTATGGATTTATGTGAAAGATGCTCCAAAATAAAAAAGCAAAAACAACATGAAGTAGAAGTCTGATGGAAGGTGAGAAGTGAAAAATCTTCGTTATTACAACACAAACAAGTCGCATGACAAACTCAGGCAGTGGATGTCGGGGCACAGACGTGAAAAAAGAAGAAACAGAGAGGAGGGGTGATGCTCCATCAGCCTCCGTTTGTTACCTGTCTTATTAATGTTTCTCAAGCTACCAAAGCTCTTTAACTTCCACATTTTGCGTTTGGCTGCAGAGCGAGAGATAAGCACAGGGACGAGGGAAAAAGAGAAACAGAGAGAGAGTGAAGAAGAAGACAAGTTAAGAAATATTCAGAGAAAGATGCTCAGTAATCCTCAGACTGACAGAGGAGACACAGGCAGACTGGTAGAGGCAGGAGGAAGAGGAACACTGAGGAGGAGTATGTAAATCATGTGGATATGTACACACATTATTTAGCTCCAAATGCTGACTACAACAATCAAGCTGCAGTCTCTAAAGGAAGGCTTTATGATCCAATACCACTACAGAATCATTATTAAATCTTTGATATTTTCTGATGTTTAAGCAACCCCCAAAAATGTCAGAGAACTAGTTTTCGTTTCTGTAACAAAGAAAAGGAAAACCAGGAGAAGGAGTGTGTAAATGATGTGGATACTGTATGTAACCAGATGTTCTGTCTAAAAGAAGGCTTTATGATCTAATATCACAATCATTATTGGATATTCCTTTGATATTTCCCGATGTTTAAGCGACCCAAAACATTGTCTCTCTCTCAGACTGGGCAGACTTCTAATTGTTAGTTTTGCTTTTCTTGAGGTGCTCGGCATGTTTTAAGGTTAGGATTCCTTTAGTGCAGCCTTTCCCAAACTTAAAACTGCCACGGCCCGCTTTGAAAAACTAAATTACTCCGGGGCCCGTTATAAAACATTTTTTATGACTACATCTATAACTTTCAGTAAGGGTTCAATTATTGGACATGACAACATGATATCATGTCAAGATAGACACAAAAGTTTACTAAACATTATGACCATGAATAGTCATGACACGTCTTACTCATCACTTAAAGGGTTGACTCGTGGTGAATCATCAGTATTGTGATATTTATTTTATTTTTATACTTGGTGGAGGGCTTTTCACTGCCCGCCTGCAGTACCCACACGGCCCACCAGGAGGCCACGGCCCACACTTTGGGAAGCACTGCTCTAGTGAATCGGGTCAGTCGAGTCAGACCATCAACAAACAATTCTTATAGAAAGACCTCCAATCTAATTTAGAGTAACGTTTATGTACTGTCTGTTAATACTCAAATCTAAGTGATGAAAAGGAAAAGGGAAGGAAAACATATATTTGCAATAAAGATAACTGCACTACTTTTTCAGATATTCACGACCAGAGTATCCGAGTAAATGTAATTTTATACAGAGAACATAGAAAAGTCTTTATCACTGATAGTTGTTGTATCTTTAGGAACTTTAATCTCTGTCACCTTCAGCCTGTCCGACGGCCGTGTCTCCTTTCTGATTCATGCTCTTCTTCCTCCTGTTCTTCTTCCTGTCGCTCATGGGGGACGCCTGGCCGGGGTCCTTCCCGCCAAAAGGACTGGCTACCCCTTCGAGGGCATCTTAACATGACAGACACAAACATCATGAATCAATATGTATCATACTGTGTGTGTGTGTGTGTGTGTGTGAAGAGGTTTACAAAGAGTGGGGCGTCTGATTTGAGAGTTTGATCTTTTTTAAAGTACGTACCGACACTTTGTGCTTTAGTGGACAGCGAGGAGGAGCAGCGATGAAGAGCTCGCTCTCCGCCCTGAGGCGACAAACCTCCAGACGAGCGGTCGTCCACCACAGAGAGGGTGGCTGGACACAACTGAGGAACTAAGAGCCAAGAAACAAAACGTTTATTTTGTGGAGTATGTTGTATGAGTCCTACCGTTCTTATATCTTTTATTGACATCTTTAAGTACTTAGTTAGCTAACACCCAAGTCGATTCAAAATGTTTATTTTCCATCACCTGTTGTCATAAATAGTTTTACTGTAAGCTCTACAACCCAACCCAGACCCTCAGGTCATCAGGTGAAGGTCTTTTTGCTGTAAACTCCCTGCTGACCTCAGGTCCATTACTCCTGTTTCTACTTTTAAAACAAAACTCAAAACTTATCTGTTCTCCAAAGCAAATTAATAGTTATTTTTTGTGTGTGTGTGTGTGTGTGTGTGTATGATCACTTTTGTGGTAACTGATGTTTGCTTTGTCGTGTGTATGAATTATTAATGACTGTGAAAACACTTTCTTTCTCTTGTATGCTGTGTTTTGATTCTGTTTTTAACCTCAATGTAAAGCACATTGAGCTTAGCTGTAATGAAATGTGATATAGAAATAAAATTGATATCGCTATCGCTTGCCTTTGCAGTATTTATGTCAAAGAGCATGCATGTAATTTGTGCAAGAAGTCGTCACCGTTCATGGTGTCGGTCGGGTTGTAAGGCTGAAAAACTCTGCTGAGGTTTCCAAGCCTAACCCTCGCTCTGAAGAGAAAACACACCAAACTTTAAATTCAGGGATTGAATGTCAAATTGGCTGCAACACAAGAGAGTTGTGTTTTTTTTAAACCATGTTTTAGTCGGTTTTAAATAGTTCACCGTCTCTCTAATGCTTCATCTGTTTAGTTATCTGTGTCCTGATGGATGTCAATCTTGCTGGCTGCAAACAAATCTACCTACATGTACAAATAAAGTTACCTGAACCTGAGAAGTCCAGACGGCATCAGAGACAGACTCACACTTTGTCAGTTTCTGTGTATCAAGTTAAAAATCCTGCCAGTTTTGTCCTTTCACTGAAATGTCGCCGCCTCAGTGACATTCATAAACGACAGAACAGATCTGATAATGCTCTGTGTATGTACACGAGGAGCAGCAGCAGCAGCTGTACCTGTGCTGGTGTTATCAGCAGCCGTCGGCTCTTTGCTCAGCCCGTTGACGCCGGGTACAGAGCTGGGGGGGACGGGCGAGGGGCCCACGGGGGCGACGGCTCTCGGGGGACGTTTTCCAGGAACTTTAACCGTCACGCGCAGCAGGTCGATATCCTTCCCATGGATGTTCTGTGTGTAGTCCTGAAAGCCCCCAAAATATCACAAACAGTATTAGAGTGTTTATTTTTACACTGTGAGAGTCACTCGTAGTGGAAGAGAAGAAAATATCTTGTAGCAGAGTTTCAATCTGCACAGTTTGGTGTCATAACAGAGGAACTATCTGTGTTAACTAGTTTTATTTTTTTAAATGAAAGAGTATTCGGATGCATACTTCTACAGAATTTAATCTGACAAAGAAAACCCAGAGCAGGAGGAGATTATCGCTAATAGAGGCTCAGACGCTGTCCCTGTAGGGCTGGGAATCTTTGGGTGTCTCACGATTCAATTCGATTCTTGGGGTCACGATTCGATTCAGAATCTATTTTCGATTCAAAACGATTCATGATTCAAAATCTGTTTCTGAATAAGTCCATCCTTCAGGATCTACTCCAGTCATCTGTGAGACCGGCTGAATGTCTTGCTGCCCCATTTGTCATTCTACTGAGTTAAAGAGCTAGCATTAGCACTTAGCAGGGAGTGACTGATTAGCCCAAAAAACAAACTGATTTTTAGAATTTATGATTTATCGATTTAAAATCTCAGAAGATAAGAATTTAAATTTTTGCAAACAGACTTCTCCTAATCCTGCCTATCACTTCAAAATGCAGCGAAGAAGCTTTTGCAGTCCTGACATTCTTGGCTACAGTTGCTAAGTCATCATTGGACAATAATTGTCTGGGGGAGGGGCTTAAAGTCTTTATATGTGATTTTTCACACTTAAATGTAATATAAATCAAGTATATCCTCTGAAAATAACTCTGTGAGTCATGACTGTCTACAATGGGTGTAACACCCGAGTCCCACTGTCTGTGATGTTTTCAGAGTTTTCAGAGTCCTATCTTCAGTTTGTTTACATCGCCAGGACGGCCGGCTGACTCCTCCCCTCGTGTATAAAAGTTGTTTAATTGAGGGACTAGAGAAAAGAAGAATAACATACTGTACTCACTGCTTAACTGTGTTTCTAGATCACGCTCATTTCAGGTAAATTTACATGCAGTGTGAAGATACCAGCATAATAAAGATCGCTAGCATTAGCATGCTAACACAACAATGCAGCGCGAGTTGTTTTGGTTTCATGCTGGTGCTCAAGGGCGACATCTGCTGGATCAAAAAATCACATATAAAGCCTTTAACAAGTGGATGCTGCTTGTCCACTGTAAGTCATGAAGATGCTCTTTTAAATCCTCCTTTAATGTCTTTTTGATTTATCTTTTTCTTTGAGCTACATTAAGGTTCCTGTTCAGAGACTCAAAATGTTAAATCACAAAAAAAAAATCAATAGTAAGCTGCAGTTTCAAAGCAATTATAGGTTTGTTAAAGACGAAAGGGCCTGCACTGAAACCATCGAGGCTGAAACTGCAGTGAAATGTAAAAAGCTGCAGATATCATGTGGGTGTGCTAAATCTTGTCTTGTGTTTTTACTGCCGTATTGATCCGTCGGCGGTGTTCTCTTACACTGGAGCTGGAGTGGTAGGACAGCGTGCCATTGTTGGACAGGGTCACGTATTTCTTCTTCCACTCCTTATTCAGAGAGCTCCCACTCCTCTTCCACAGGATGCTCTGTCAAAAAAAAAAACACAAACCCAAGGTCAGCCACAAATCTACCTAAATTTAGAGTCGACGCGGCAGAGACGATCTCTTCAAAGTGTGAAGAGCGGCTCGACAACAAACGCTGAAAGCGCAGTATTAATAGAACACTCTTGAGAAAGGATGAAACAAAAGCTTTTTTTTTCTGCTGCTTATGTAAGATGAAAAAAGACGTTTTATTTTTTGTTCCTACATTGTTGCTGAAGAGGGAATTGGTACATGTTCCTGGGCTGCTTGTGCAGACTGAAGCATTAAACACCCACGTCATCGAATGTTCAGGTTTTTTGTAATGTTTGTAAAATTTTTCCAAACCTGTTTGATGGGAACGCCCCGCATGCTGCTCTGGTCTCCTTTAGCATCATTGGACTTCTTATCTGATTCCCGGTTCTGAAAGAAATCAGAGAAATGTGTTAGGAAGAAGATTTGATCAGAGGGAGTCGGATGCAGATGGAGTGAGATGATTGTGAGAGATGACGGGAAAAGTAGAAGGTGTGGGCTGGTGAACGACTGACCTTGAAGAGAGAGGGCCGTCGGGGGATGCTTTTCAGCGAGCGAGAGTTGACGCTGCTCACCCCCTCTCCCTGAGCCACTCGCAGCTCTCTGTGGCCGACCACAGGGGTGGAGGGGAGGGAGTAAGCGTAGCCGCTACTCGGGCCATTACTGGCCTGAGAGGAGGGTGGAGTGGAGTGGAGTGGTGGGACAGCGAGAGGTCAGGAGGTCAGGAGGCGAAGGGGGAGATGTCGATGGTGGTGTGAGGGGAGAGATGGAGAGAGTGAGAATGAGCTGATGAGTTGATGCATGAAAACCCCAGATATATAAAATACTCTCATGAGATCTGTCCACATTGCTTCTTATGATTGTGCTCGTAGTTCACAAGAACAATAATAGGCTCCCAAGTGTCAACCTCCAGTCTTGAAATATGAAACCAATGAGCAACTTCCTCTCCTCAAGTCTTTACATGAGGCTCACTTTAAAAGCCAAGAATCCCCATAGAGAGATAGATAGATAGATAGATAGATAGATAGATACTTTATTGATCCCGAGGGAAATTCAAAGCATCCAGTAGCAGGCGTAGACGTACATGACATGAAACATTTGTTACAAATTAAGCCGCAAAAAAAGCCCCCCGTACATATATATTAACCCAAAAAAGATTTAAAGAATCCCCCTAGATGAAACAAACTTAAACTGTGCAATTAAAAATAGACTTATACAAGAATGTACATAACCCGTGCAGGGATACAAATAAAGCCCTGTATTAAACGGGTAGAAAACACAGTTTTGATCTGAATAGCTCAATACATTAAAGGTCAAACTTTGTGGGCCGTGACCCCTGTTTTGATTAAGATAAGATAAGGTAAGATAATCCTTTATTTATCCCACAACGGGGAAATTGACATAAAATGTATTTTAATGCTTAGCGTTACTAGAATGAATGAATGAATGCAATTTGGAGATAGCTTTTCCAATATGGTGACCTTCATTGTTGGACTTCACAACACCTCTTTAGAAATATCCTTGTTTTATACAGTCTATGGTCAACCAGACCAATATATTATTTATATGAAAATAATTCAATTGCAGCACTTTTCTTCGTCCTTTCATTAATGGGATCCTTTTTTTTTTTTTTTTTTACTTTTTTCACTCAGGATTTAGATTTGTGTTATTTTACGCAACTTACAGGCACTTCCTTTGTTTAAATTGTGCACCTTCACTTTTTACAATACACTGTCTGTTTAAGCTGCTACTAGGACGTAGTCTCAGTGACGTCACCTACTTGTTTCTAGAGGGGCACCAAACGATGACGCCCAACGATGACGCCCAACGATGAAATTCCCCAAATTGGAAATTCCATTTGATCAATCCAGTAACAGACAAAGAGGTGGAGCTGAGGCGGGCCTTAAGCCTCCTAGCATACAGCATACATTTTTTTTACATTTCTGCTGGCATTTTAATATGGGACCTGATAGGTTTTCCTTTTCTGTTGCAGTAAGCCTCAAGTGGACACTTGAAGAACTGCAGTTCTTGTATGAAGTTGTCTAATAGAGCTCAACAGTGACCGCTCACTTTTCCTCTGGCTCTGGTTCCAGAAGTAAATTTCCCCCTTTCAAATCCTCCCTTGATTTTTTACAAAATCCTTATATCAAGAGATTGGCACCTGGACACAAGATTCATGTGAAGTATTTTGCTTTCACTGGGACACAGAGAGCAGCTCATGGGTGAAAGAAAAAAAAAAAAGATCAAGTGTGAGAGTTTCACAGATCTGAGGGTGAACATCGACACAGCACCATAAAACACCGGTGACATGGATTCACACAAAGTGGTTTGTGATCGATGGATGAATTCTTGAGCCTTTGATTCTCATGAACCAGCAGGAACGTGATACTCATGGAGCTGAGATGGATGGAGAGAAGGTGATGGACCGGTCTTGGGAGATGGAAAATTAGATTTCAGGGTGATGGATGATTTTCATTTAATAATGCGCGTCTCCTCCTCAGATGAACATTTTTACCACCCCTTCAAAATCTGTCTTCTGACTCTCAGTCTTTTTTTTTTTACACAGAATAATTCGTACTCTGATGTTGTTTAAAGGAGAAAATGTTTAATTCATATTCACACAAAAAAAATGTCAAGGATCATTAAAATTCTCCTGGAAGTGAGCAGAAAAATAAAATAAAATGCTCAGCAAAAAGTGAGAAACGACTTCAACTTTGCAGCGAATACCAGCAGAGCACTTTCATCTGTGTCCTATTTTGAACACATCTTATGTAATATCTGTCTAGACTAGAAAAAAGATTGTGTTTACCCAAACAGAGGAACAATAACAAGTTTTGCACCTGAATATATTAACGCTCTGATTTTTAATTCACATCTTAAAGTGAAGGTCTCCAGAACCCGAGAGGATTCATTCTGCGGGTGAACCAGTGCAAAAACAAGCCGCTATGCTTTTTTTATTTTAGAGGTTGGACTGTGGACAGAGACAAAAATCAGGGGTGAGAGGGAGAGCGAGCGAGAGGGTCGAGGTGGCTCCCCTAAAGGACCACAGCCATCACATGAGGCGCGCGCACCAACCACCAGACCACCGGCGCCCCAGGTCTGTTTTGGTTTCACACAAACGTTTTCTATCATTAGAGAAATTGGACGTGATGGTTTGTTGTTGTTTTTTTTTAATTGTCTTTCTATCCCATGTGGTCTGTTTTTTGCTCATATGAGTCCTTGCCGTCTTGTGTGTGTTTCTTTGTCCTGTGTGTTCAAATGTAATAAAATATTATTTTTCTAAATATGTTGTTGAGCAAAAACTTTAATATTTGTCTTCAGTATTTTTTCCCCTGTAGAATAAGATGTTAACACTCATCTACTGTGTGAGTGCCTGATTAGTCTCCATTAGGTCAGTACATTAGAAATGTTATGTAGAATAGTAACATATAAATGTGACTGTTTATGTTTATTATTTCACTTATTTATTTATTTATTTTTTCATTTGAATAATTTTACAAATTACTTTCATTATTCTTGTGTTATTAATATACTGCCACATTTTTTTGGGGGGTGTTTTATGTTTAACATATATAAATGTTGTATATGTTCTGATAAATGTGAAATTCAATAAAAAAATGTTTAGAAAAAAAAAGAATAGTAACATATAATGTTGTTTTTGTGTTTTGTTTTTGACACTTTTGGTTAAAGGGTCAAAATGTTGAGTATAACATGGAATTTAAAAAACAACTGCAGCTGTTGGGATGAGGTATACCTGTCCAGGAAACGTTGCAGATCCAGGTGTGGAGCCTCCAGAATGACTTGGAGAGTTGGGCAGAGACTTGCAGGCCTGCAGCGCCGCCTGCTTCTTCAGGGCTACAATCTTCTGAGCGGCTGATTAAAAAAAAACAAAAAAAACCACACAGACTCTGTTTCAGTCCTCTCTGACTATCAGCAGAATGTGTCACAGGTTTTGTTTACAACATCACAGACTGAACAGCCGTGTTTCCTTCGTGGTGACTCACACAGACACGATCTCACTCACCCTCGGAGAAGACTCGGTCCACGTTGAACCCGTAGGTGGCACAGGTCTCGTAAAACAGCGAGTGACGCACGTCAATGCACAGCTGTCGGGCTCTCTGATCCTCGATCACACGGGGGTTTGTGCTGCTGATTTTATCTGGAAAGAAAAAACAAGATCAGTGAGTGACAAACTGTAAAACAGTCCTGCATATTTGATCTTTTATTAAAGACTGATTGCTCTCTCCATTTATTCACAGAGACGTTTGATTTAAAGATGAATCATCATTAAATAACTCCCAATGTTTAACTGGATTGCATTCAGTGAACAACCAATTCATACTGAAACGCTTAGTGGACATTAAAGCTGTCCTACAAATGAACATATCTGATACAAAAATCTGATCCCACACACACACAGATTCTGCGTTTTGATGCAGAATCTCAAAACAGGGACCGAACTGTCTTTGCCTTGTCCTCTGACTATTATTCAAATCACACTGGTTTAATCTCATGATATGTAAATCTGCACGTCTGTGATTTGTTTCTCTGACCTTGGGTGCCCACCACAATGACGGGGATGTCTGTGCGGTGTGCGTTCAGCTGGCTGTAGTACTGATAGAGCTCCTGGAAGCTGGCCTCGTTCTCCAGACTGAAGACCAGGATCACTGCGTCAACCCAGCTGCTGAACTGAAGAGAGAGAGGAGGAGGATGATTGATGATGAAGGCTGCAGATATTTCAGTTCTGCATACTAATTACTATATTTCTCTCTCTCTCTGTGGCACACTCGCCCACACACACACACACACACAAAGAAGCACCTGTGCATCAGGTGGACCAGGCTCCTCCCGGATCAGTAATAGATGACTCTGTCCGTCCACCAGCACTTCCTTTTTATATCTTCCGCCTGACAAGGACAGTGACAATGACAGACAAGAGATTCAGAAGCTAGCGGCAGTGTGACAGAGACAGGAAGAAGCCAAATAACGCAGCTTCATAAAATCTACTCTGTGATAGAATAATTCATTAGGAGACACAAAACAATAAATTTAGTATTTAATCATGAAGCTACAACATTTTTTTTGATCTAGTAAAAGGACACACGTCACACAATAAAGAAGATGTACTCGTCTTGTCTCACCATCCGACTTCTCGAGTGCAACATAACTGCCGGTGATGTATTTGTTCACCAGTGCTGACTTGCCACTTTTCAGACTTCCTAGAATGCCCTGAGAGAAGAGGGAAGGAAATACAGCACCGTGAAGTTCACACACATCTCAGTGTAATGTTTCAAAAATATAAAAACCTCTGACTGAATTAAAACAAGCTCGGCCAAAATGTTTCACTTCCTCCTTCTAGTGTGTTGTCATTTTTTTTAGTTCAGTTTTTTTTTCTTCCTGTCAGTAGATCAACAGCTCAGGACATTTGATTACATCTCGTTTTAGTTTATCTAAATATGGAGGTCAGATGTAAAGGACGTAAAGTAGAAACTAGGGATTGAACGATTTATCAATACCATGGCAACAAAAATATTGAGACAATTCTTGTTTTTAGTGACCAATACTGCAGCCAAACTCCTGCACACTGTCTACATTGCACACATAGGTAGACAGTGTGCAGTTATCTGTACTGAAACCTTGCTAATGTATTTTTGAAATGTAGACAGTGCTCGCTCTATCGCTCTCTCTCTCTCCGCTGCTTTGGGTTAAAATGTGTGAAGATCTGTTTTTTTAAAAACTTGTTTACTTGGGTATTTAAACCTACGGAGCATCAAAAAGCAGTTGGACCTGAATTCAAATCTTTAGTTTGCTCGCTCTAGATCCCTGTTATTAAATTTCACATATATGATAAGTTGAAATTGAACATGTTCTTGTGTTTGTGGTTCAGGAGTGTGCATGCTGCATGTGTTGGCATTCTCGTCTCACCAGCCTGAGCTCGGGAATGGCTCTGCTCAGCGTCCACTCCTGGCTGTTGGCAATATTTACTGGAGGGAAACAGACAGAGACAAACAGTCAGCGATGCAGAGACTCAGAGAGAGAGAGATTCATCATTTTGATCATGCACAGTAAAAAGGGCAGCCATCATAGCGTCCTGCGGGAGAGCGATAAATCACACAGCTGCTGCGTGACTGTTAGCTATGAGCACACGTACGGCCTAGCAGGTCATCTTAATGAATATAACCTTTAAGTGACAGCAGGGGATCCACACAAGAAGCGGCCACACCAGTCATTAAGCCATTTTGCCTCCCATGTGCTATAAATGACGGGCAGCTGCGTCTGCACCACGCTCTCACTGAAAGGTTAAATTCAGCTGCCAATCAAACATCAAAAAGTCCTCAGTGGGTTTGAATGAAAACCAACTAGAGCTGCAACTAACGATTAGTGACGTTGGTGAGTGTTTTTCTGATTGATTGACTGATTTACCTTTAGGCTGTGAAAAGTCAAAACGGCCCATCAAAATGTTCTCACACGCTTTTCTCTTGACTGCAGGCGTTAGTTCCCTAAATCTGATTTTTGTTCTCTAATATAGGTGAGACCTGGTGTTCATGGCGGTTTGAAAAGCATAAACAAAAGGAACCTAGTCTTGTCCATTTGGATTTGATACAACTCGTTGACCAGACACACTGCAAAAACGTAAACCTGAACAAGTGTTTGTCTCTACTTTCTAGTCATAAATGATCTCACTACACTTAAAGGTCACATATTATTCACCATGTTTCTCTGACTCTAACATGTGTCTCTAGTCTGTCTACAAACCAACCAATGATGAGAAAAGTCCATCCTTTCTGTCTTTTACCTGCTCCACTCATGACATCACAAAGGGCAGTAGCCCCTCCCCCAGGTGGGTGACACTCCCACAGCTAAATGTTTGTTCTGCCCTCTGAGTCTGCCGTCTCATCGTAAAAACAATAGGACATGGAGCGAGAAAGCCTAAGTACACCCGAGCCCTTCCAGAGAGGGGGCGTGGTCAGACACCGCTCATTTACATATTTAAAGATACAGACACAGAAACAGCCTGTTCTGAGCAGGGCTGAAATAGAGGGGTTTATAGACATGATCAAATACAGGATCAGAGTGAATTTAGAACAAGAAACTTCACACACATGTTTTGAGGAGCTCTGAGACTTATTTAAACTGGTTGAAGAGGAGGAGATGTCACCTTTAATTAATTTCCATTTCCAGACAAAAAACAAGGCCTGGATTATTTGTAATGAGCAAAAACATTTGCCAATGCAGCAAGCAACTTGTATATGTTAAGCCTCATTAAATGACATGTACTTACTATTTAAGATAATACATTTCATATCAAGACACTCAACAAGTAAGCTGCAGTTTTTGCAGTGCAGTTCTGTTTTTTTTTTTTTTGGCATTGGATTTTTAGAAAGTCTGCACAGCAAATAAAGATCTATTACATGCTCTTTTGGCAAATTAGATCTAAACCCCATTTTGAGCTGGATTGAAATACGATTCCAATGTTATTTCTGCAGATGCCTCTCAGCTGCTAAAATCAGATAGCAAAGTTGTCTTTTTTTTTGTCACTAGCAAGGAGACACAAAGGGGAAACAAAATCCAGAGTGACAGAAATACATCAGAGAGTCTGCAGCAGAGCAGCTTCTTGTTTCAGAGATGTTTATGGTGTAGTGAAGGAGTTCTCAGAGTGACTCGACACCACAATAATTTGAATTAAGGATCTCCACTGCTAATGCGTCTGGGATGGAAAGCTGCATCATCATACTCCTAATATAATCACAGCGGCTCATGCAGATCGGTTAGTAGATGCTCGGAAAAGTAAATCCAATCTGAGCTCTTCTGAATGAGAGAGTGAACTAAATGTTTGTCTTAAACTTCTTATTAGCCTGAAGTCTGAACAAAGTCTTTCATTCATTGTACTCAATCAGGTACAGTTCAGATTTATTTACTTTGTGATCTTGATCTGAACAGTCAAACTGGAAAGCACACAAACGTTCATGTCACTTTAAATCTGTGGTTCTTAACTGGTGGGTCACAGAGTCATTTTAAGGGTTCGCAAATGTCAATCAATCAACCATTATTTGTATAGTGCCAAATAACAAGTGTTATCTCGAGGCGCTTTACAAACAGAGCATATGGGATAATATGCAGGAAGGATTTCTCCTTTGTATTCCTCTCGTTCCTGTTGTCCACACTTCCTTGTCGCTGAAGTGGAGGTCGGAGCAGGACGGGCATGAATGAGGACGGCGGTGGCTGTCGGGACGACACAGTCCGATGGTGGAGCCTGGGCGTCAGGGAAGTCATGTGGAAATGTGTGCTGGATTGTTTATTTTGTAAAAAAAAAAAAAAAGTCTATAAAGCGCCTTTTGAACATGTTTTTCTTAGTTCCATTTCTATGATCTATTACGTGTTTTACAACGTTTGAAGTCCAAACTGCACAGTTTTTTCATTAATTAAATCTGATTGGTTGAAAAGTGTCAGAAATTTTAGGTTGTGATTTTTCATGATGGAGTTGGTGGTGGGTCTTGAGGCTTTACCAGTCGAGAACTGCTGCTTTAGATGATCATCAGCCACAATTCTGTGCTGGCGTTGACAGACACCTCAAATTCTGAATTAATGGATTCAATCAGTTTTATGATCCAAACCCTCCTGGCTCTCACATGAATCCTCCATGCAGAGGTAGCGGCCACAAAGCGTGCTCCATGAAAAAGTAAAAAACACATAAAGGCTCACTTTAGCGGTCTGTGTTCACTAGAATACAAGAAGCATGCTGGGTTTAGACATCTTCCTTTTAGTAGCTGTGACCAGTTCACACTGGGAACTGAAATTTGTCACATTTTAGAAAAGGAGTTAAGAGTAGAAATAGGATTGGAGTGATGTATCTCTATATTTATCTCTACAGCTTGCAGTGTGAACATGCCAGTGATGATCTCTACAAATACCTTGTTGTGGTCTAACAGTCCAAAAGCCAAAGTTATTCAGTCCACTGTGACATAAAAACCAAAAACAAATCTCACATATCAGAGAAACACCAACGAAACGATGAACTGATTATCATAGTTTTACATTTTCTGCCAACTGACTAACAAACTAATCCTTTCAGCCCTGATATGAAACGAGACCAGGTTTGATTTGGCTGGCTGCAAAAATGTGTTTTCCAATGTGCTGAACAAACAACATGGACATCCACACTGACACAGACAGAGACGAAAACACACACACACACACACACACACACACACACACACACACACACACACAGACAACAGACAGTACAGTAATCTAGCAGAGTCGGGTTGCACACAGCTGTGCCAAGGTCGCTGAGGGGCAGAAGAGGTGGCATGCCCTGGATGTGAAGTGATGCTCACACTCAGACACCCAGCTGCAGCTTCAGACGAGAAAAGAGAAAAAGACAAGAGCCTGAGGGGAAAACCAAAAGAGACACAAACAACAACAAAAAGAGAGTTGCTACTTTATGACCTCGACCGAGCTCAAACCAAAGCTGCAGCCAACAACAATACTCAATACACAATTTGGAGTGTATTCAACCTTCGGAACCTGTGGTGCAGAACTTTATCGTGCCAAAAAATGTCTATAAAATTAGTTTCGCTGTATTAATCTTGTAATTTCCTGTGTCCAGATTTCTGTTCTACAAGACCTCAATATTCCAACGCCCAGCTCCGAGACCTCCACCCTGAAGACGAAACCAGGCACCAGAACCCTGCTCTCATACCTCGGACCTCCCAGCCCGCAATCCAAAATAAAAGACGTCCAATTAATAACCGCTTGAGGGGTTTGTCTGCATTCTTTATAACAGAAGACAAAGAACAGCTGAAGCTTAGGAATGTAATTGTGCAGAAATCTCGTCATAAAACCAACGCACTTAAGGGATTCAAATTTAGCAGCGAACATCAAATTAGATTTTTTTTTATCGGCATCTGAATCATGATGTGGCGACGAATTTGATTTCAGTGTTGAAAAGTTGGTGTGTGATAACTAACAAAGTACTGCATGTGAGGAGAGAGACAAAGCCTCTAGAATAAACATGTCATGAACCTAGAGGTGTCACCGATGCTGCTGACCTTAAAGTGAATAAATCAAGCCAAAGTAACCAAAGTGTTTTTAGAAAAAGGAACAAAGTTTGAGGTGGCAACCACTTAAAAGCACACACACTAGCTTAGATTAGCTTTCGCTCTAACTGATGCAAATGAATGCTTTGCAGCTAAAATTCAAATACTGAGTAATTGGTTGTCATTATTGGTTGAAAATGTTCGGCCTAAGTTTAGGTTTTGGTTTTATTTTGGCTCTATATAACTGGGATGTGACCTAATAAGGTTGATATTCTATCTTTTATTTCATCTCAGCTGAGTTATGAATCCTCTGGGAAGCAAGAAATTATGAAAAAAGGTACTGAGATGTTCCCACATATACGAGTGAAGATTTTGGTTTTCTGATAGTGCTCGAGTGAAAAGGTCAGTGGAGCGTCATTCTCATCCTCTAGGCTGCTAACATTGTTCACAGAGAGTATAAACATATAGAAGCGGGAAACATAGAAAGGCTACAGGGGGAGTATTGGGCAGATTAGTCAGAAAGACGTAGTGCATGCTATTAAATGTGTGGCGTGTCCTTCAAAGACAGATGATGATTAAATTCGAGTCCAGCTGTAAATCTGCAGAGCGTTTAGGCCGCGACTTCACACATTCAACCGCTCATGATGTGCTTTAGATCTGGGGGGGAAAAAGGGGGCAACTCCTACCACGCAAACAGAGAAACGCACTGACACTGCTGTCTGTCTCTCTCACTCAAAGCTCTCTTTATGGCCGGCTGCTGCTGCCAGAAGTGATCAGACAAGTGTGATCCTTCTGCTGCTTCGACACACACATTTCCACAGAAAGCCAATTATCCACACTCTCTGCTCCAAACCAAACCCCCCCCCCCCCCCCCCGTATGTATAGCCTGTAGCTCTCATCCGAAAACGCCAATTTTCTAACTTAAATCTGTTTTTGTCAGAATCCTGTCAGCCTGTGTCAACGCCTGGTCACACACGCACACACGCACACACACACACACACACACACACACACACACACACACACACACACACACACACACACACACACACACACACACACACACACACACACACACACACACACACACACACACACACACACACTTGCACACCACGGCTCCCTCATCATCCTCCTCCACCTCCTCCTCTGTTTCATCAGCCTCTGTAGCAGCAGTAGAAGCAGCAGTCCTGCCGGTTGCCATGGCAACACTTCCTCCTGCCCTTAGTATGTTTGTGTGCAAACGTGCATGTGTGTGTGCGTGTGTGTGTGTGTGTGTGTAGTTGGCAAGGCTAGTCTCACTACTTGAAGTGAATCCACAGTGTGCATGTGTAACAGTGTGAATACACAATGAGTGAATGAATGTATTAAACACACACACACACACACACACACACACACACACACACACACACACACACACACACACACACACACACACACACACACACACACACACACACACAGGCTCACTCACTCCCACAGGCTGACACTCGCTCTTTCTTTGAGCAAACATGTTTGTCTGAAAGAGGCGCTCTGTTGAACGCTGCAGCCGTCGTCGACACACAGCCAGGAGGGGGAAAAATTTGTAACTCAACAAACAGAAGATGCTAATTCTTAAAAAAAGCAAAATGAACGCTTTGACATATTTAAATGCCTCTCAGACATAAAAAACAAAAAGTGAGCAGGGATGGCAGCTCATGTAGTGGGCGGACTATCAAAGACAGGATTAGAAATGTTCTTCCCTTTTTAAACGTGGGTGACAAATATCGCCTCACGTTGTTCCCTCTCTCTCAAGCTTTTCCTGAACTACAGCCGAGGTGAGGAGCAGTGCAACCCACCAGCGGCTCCTCTCTCCCCTCTGGCTTCATTATGAGACTTAAACCCATGCTGGGAACGCTGCTTAAGTGTGTGTATGTGACGTATGTGTGCGTGTGTGTGCAGAGATTACCCCTCCAGCGGTGTGAAATCTGCCCCGCGCTCTGAGGGGGAATTAGATTAAGACCGTCCAAGATGGTTCCATTGTCAGTTCTCACATCAAAGAGCTTCATCTGTCATAAATGTGTAGTCGCACATGGCTTCAGGAAATGTCTCATGACAGAATTAAAGCCTGTAAATGTGTTCTGTGTGTGGGGTTCTCTGAAAAGATCTACTCCACCCAACCCCACCCCGAACTCATTTTTAAATGGATGCCTGTGCACAGATGAAGAGGCTCCACTCTGATGATGACAGGAGCTGAAGTGTCTCTGATAATGGGTTGTTATCATGCATGTGTACTTGGATTAGCTGAAGAGGAGACAGTGATGTCAGGAAATTTCAGCTACCATATTTATCTTTTCTGTTACTGATTTAGACACCTGGATTTCCCAGACAGCCCAAATCCTGCTTTCTTAATTCATCTATTTGGACAGTCAGTCACAACTGAGAAAGAAATCAAATAAATGAATCTAGAAATCGATAACATTTCTATATTCTAAGTTTTTTTTTTTTTTCTTTTTTTTTAGACATTTATCTGATTTGTGTCTGTTCACAAGCGTTGAAGAGTTGTTGATTTTTAACGTAAAGCTGCTTTATTCTGTGTTTGTTTTGGACATCGGCTTTCACTGTGTCTCCTATTTAAAAACTCAAGACACAACAATTGAGGAGCTCTTATCCAAAAACCAGCAGAGTGACTCCAAAAACCATGAGCTTAAGTACACGGCAGCTAGAGCTTGCTTAATTGAGTGTTACTCCCAGTAACATTACATTCCTTGCTGGCACAACACAGCTGTTTTCTGTGGTTACCAATTACATAATGGGAATGGGAAATGTGTTCTTCATTCCTACTTGAAAACAGTTGTTACAGTTGGCAGCCATAACACTTCTAGGTGACTGTACTGTGCAGCTGGTTCTGCGTTGGAGTGGCAAAGAAAAGGAACATGTTTCTGTATCATACAGTCACAAAAAACTCCAGCACATAAGGAAGTATCATAAACATTTCTGTTCCCTGTATTTAAATCAGAAGAACTCTAGATGTCGGGCGTGCGTTAGCGACCTCCTACCTTCCTCCTCGCTGGAGTCTCTCTGTATGTAGACAGGAGGCGCTGTGGACGACGACCCGGCTGCCCCCGAGCTGCTCTTTGTGAAAATGCCACTGATGAACTTAAGCATCTTCCTGTCCTTCGCGGAGCCTCGTTGGCCCTGCTGGGCCTGCTGAGCCTCCCTCGCCAGCCCGAGGTCTTCAGAGAGGCTGTTCAGATCGCTGTTATCCAGCGTGCGGCTTTTACCTTTGCGCGCCGGTTTGGAGGCTTGGGTCGCGGGCGCAGGTAGGGAAGCGGACCCCGCCTTTAGTCTCTCTTTCCTCGGCATGTCTCTCATCACGGCGGCCATGCTACCTCCGATCTCGAGAGTGATTCCAGCTTGGGCTTCGTCTCTCAGGTCCCTCCATCCGTCGGGCCTGCTCGCCTCCGCCCACGAGGCCCTGCAGGGGCCGGGCGAGCGCGTCGGCATGCGACAGTCCTTGCGGTCGAGGCTCTGTGCCGAAGTCGGGCTGCGCTCTCGACCCTCCCGGGATTCTCGGCCCCGGGTGGCGACGCTGCTGTGAGACTTCAGCAGACTCACCGGCCGCTGCCCCACCGGGCGGATCGGGAGGCTGGTCCTGGTCGGGGTGCGGCTGGGCTCGACCGCCTCGGTCGGGGTTGTTTTGGTCAGCGAGGGCGACCTGCATTGCTTCGCCTCTGGAGTGGGAAGCGTCTGCTCCGCTCGTGTGAAATCGACCTCCGCAGACTTTGTCGGTAAAGGAATGGAGAGGTTGTCCGTTGGCTTTTCACTCCCTTTACTCAGGACGTCGACAGCGGAGGGAGAGCCGAGAGGTTCCTCAGTCGACCTCCCCTCCTTCCCATCAGCAGCATCCTCAACCTTTTGTGGTTGTCCTAAAACAACCCCGGCTCCATTCTCAGCCCGTGCAGGGGCGTAACCTCCCGCCTCATCCTCGCCTTTCCCAGTCCTGCCCCCTTGCCCGACCTCCACCTCCACCTCCACCTCCTTCCCCTGGGCGCCGCTCTTGGCCTCCCCTCCATTCTCCTCCACGGCCTCTACCTTGACAAGGGTGAGGGAGATGAGGTAGGTGGTGCGTTGCTGCAGGGCGCCGCCTCCGCTCATGTGGACAGGCTTCAGTAGACACACAATAGATGAATGAAGCCAGACAGAGCGACATGAACCGCTGACGGCGTGCCAGCGGAAATGGATGTGGAAGAATTCGACGGCACGACTGTGACCGAAAACTTACACGGAGGGAGATTAAGTTTCTCCTTGGAAGATTCAACAGCAGAGCGGCTGCTGGTTGTATCCATTCCCCAAAAATCCCCGCGTCTTTGTTTTCCAATTTCTAATTTCAGTCACGGATTTTCTTCAACGACCGCAATTTTTCATTTGTCTCAGAAACAGGAAAGAAAATCTCTTCCCTGACAACCTTCAACACTCGGTCAGTGGAGTCCAATCAGCTCTTTTGTTCCTAGAAAACACCCAATTAAAACCGACCGCCACTGAGGGAAATAAATCTTCATTATGGATGCCTCGTTCCTGATGATGATTATTTACTTATTCTTTATGTGCAGCACCTTAAACGTTTGTTCATTCCATCCTCTTCAGCGAAAAACCTTGATTGATTGATTTCAGAATAATAATAACGGCCCCGCATCATACGTCATCCAGAAATATGATCAACAGCAGCTGAAAAAAGGTGAAGTCTTTAAAAATGCATCGGTGTCACCCTAAAGCAGCGTGGCCCAGCACGCCCCAGAGCTGTATGAGAACCAGTCCAGATCGAGAGCTCTCATTGCACAGCCACACATGTGTGTTGACAGCGGCGTCCGTTCAGAGAGCGCGGCGGGGAGACGCACAGGAAGGACATCGACGAGGGCTGAAGGGGATCGGGGAAAGGCGACGCCGACAGAAGCCTAGGTGTAAATCTGGAGATGCATGAGCGAGCCTGGGTGCGTCCGGCCATCACGCCCCTCTCGCCGTCTCCCGGGCTGCAGCCTGTGTCCTCTGAGCGCGCCGGGCGTCGAGCATGACAACACACGCGTGGAGAAGTCGCTGAGGCGAGTCACCGCTCCGACAGCTCCCCGGCCGCCTCCGACGCCTTCCACCGCCGCGCAGGTTCAGCGAGTCTGAAGCACATCACACACCATACATACACACTCTCACACACATGCATGCATGCACACAACCTCACACATGCACCGCTCTTCTTCTCTCCCACACTCTGCGTTTCTCTCTCTCTTAGCTCTCGCAAAACACACCGATCTGGATCTCCAGTGTCCCCTCCCTCTACATGCCCCTCCTCATTCCAATAAGCAATCCATACAATGCAGAAGAATCCCACTCCTCGTTTCCCCCCTCTTTTCTTCTCTCTTTCTCTATCTGTGATTCTGCTTCTGCTCCTCTCAGACGTGTGCAGGGTCCCTGCTTTTTATTGCTCATCCCCTCCCATCCCCTCCCCTCCCATCTTCCTCGCTGCGAGTCGGAGAGGAGAGGAAGGGGGGGGGGGGGGGCAGCGGGTAACGGCTGGTGGTAAAACAGCAGTGCTACACACACAAGCTGGACCTGCTAAATGAGGGGAGACTGCAGAGGAAAGATCAGCAGCAGGGAGAGGAAAGAAGAAGGGAGAGTAGTGTGGAAGAGTGACAAATGGAAGATGCAATATAATGGATGCATGTTTGGGGAGGGAAAAAAAAAAAAGGCTCTCGGGTGGGGTGTCTGTTCCCTGTTTCATTTACACAGCTGTCAGAACAGTTTCATCAACATCATCCATCCTGCTTCAGCTGCCGATCTGTGCAGAAATGTGTGTGTATGAGTGTGTGTGTGTGTGTGGCGCTCTGTGGCTCCTCCTCGGCGGGAGGCTTGGCTTGTTTGTTGCTAAGGTGTTACAATCTTCCTGGCTCTGGTGGCACAATCATCTCCTCCCTGTCCTTCCTCCCTCCTCCTCCTCCTCCCTTCCTCTCTCCTGCTTTCGTACATTCTGCAATCACAATCAGCGTCAGGATCTCGGTAACCAAAATGGTGTTTCTCAGTGTGTGTGTGAGTGTGTGTGTGTGTGTGTGTCTTGTACATGTGAGTGAAAGAGGTTTTTCCTGCGAGTGTATTGATCTGTAGTCTATTGCCTACTACGGCATGTGTTCATTAGCAGAAGTGGGTGAGCTCTGTGCTCACAGCGTGAAGCGAGCAACAGCGAGAGAGGATGAGAGCATATTGGACATCAATAGTTGGACCACAGAATGCAAAAAGAATAAACCGCATGTTCTGTTATTTCTGTGTAAATAAAACAAACCCATTCACAAGGAAAGCAAAAAATGATAATGTGTGTGAAAAAATGTTGATGGACTTGTGCATGATTTGAAACCTACTTGTGCCTGGACTTTTGCAAAATACAGTTTCTAATCGTGTTTCAGGCTACCAGAATTTTAAACTTTAATATGATTCTAGTAAAAATCTAGTGTTCATACCAAGGCAAATTAAAACAGGAGTTCTAGACATCTAATCTTGATTAATCTCTTGTTTTTGATTACCAAAAAAATGAAGGCAAAGTCCTGCACATGGTCTTTGCGTCTGGGGGGTGAAATCCAGTGAGCTTCAGTAATTGTGCAATGAAAGAGAAGAAAAACTTCACAAATGAAAGAAATTATTTTATAAAACGATGATGATCTTGACAAACATTTGCTGTTTCAATTTGTTCTTAGTGTCTTTGAATGTCTCATAGTAAACCCAGCGTTGCGGTGCATTGTGTTGGCTTCACATACAAACAGGAAGCAGCTGTCAGGTTTTTCAAATCAAATCTTTCAAAGTGACAGGGCGCCAATACCCAATACCGATATTAGATCAGATCGGTCCCATCTCTGCTTATAGGAAATTGTTATACATTTTGAATTGTTTCAAAGCCGACTGAATGTCTTGTTTAGTCCGACCGCTAACAGCTAAAGCGGTCAAAAAGAAATTCAGTTTATTGTAACATAACACAAAACATAACAGCAAATTCTACGATGTGTGAGCTTGAACACAAAGATATTTATCTCTTTTATAAACTGGCTTAATATTAAGTCAAAATAGTTGCCAATCTATTTCCTGTGCATCGACTGATCTTGAACAAACAGAAATCTTAATCGAGGCAAATAAAAGAAGAACTGCTGCAAATATGCTGCGTGCTACAAAATAAACACCGCAGCAAACATGATTACACATCCATCTCCTGGATTATTACCCGGTGTGTAATTTCATGTTAATTACTCTCTGATTAAAAAAAAAACGGGCCTTGATGTGGAATCAGAGGATGCATTTCCCCACAGTGCACCACTTGCAGCCTCCCACCATCATCTCATAAAACAGGGTCTGGCTGTCCACCTGCTCAGCCCACTCGCCCCCCCTCCCCTCTCTTCCACAGCCAGTGAGAGGGCAATAAACTACTCTCACTGAATACAAAAGACCTCCGACAGCCGCCTTTGGCTCAAGGGGGGAAAAAAAAAACGACACGACCTGGAAGGGACTCCACGGCAAGAAGACTCATGAATAAAAAAAAAGAAGAACGAGATGAGCTGCTTTATAAAAATCCTAACACACTTTCATGGGAGGCGACATGTGTAGAAATCCATTTTTAACAACTGTGGCGACATGACAGGACTGTGTCTGTGTGCTGGAGTGCACCTCAGGTTGCTGCAGTGCTGCACGCGAGAAGGCGACAAGAAAGAAAGCTACAGTGGAACAACGTGCAGTTCCTTTAGTGGCCACACGAGGGTGGCTCCAAAACGCTACAAAGACGTGTTCGGCCTCTTTATACTGATAAATCAACAAATACAGTCAGCTGTAGAGCTGGCTATGGACTCAACCTCCCAATTCAATTTGATTTTAATTCTGTGGGTCAGGATTCTTTCTGATATCGATCAATATGCTTCGACATTAATTTAATAATACACACGCATAGATGACAAGAATACCCAGATAACTCATCACAGTACCTTCTGATATTTGTTAAATAACTACGTGTGCATTGTTTGTATTTGTTTAGAACAAACAGACTTAAAAATGTATTTTATCGTTGCATTATTCTTTAATTTAAAAAAGAATAAAACATTAAAGTACAATGTGATCTAAAGTGCACATTTGTGTCTGAGCTGAATTTGCAGTAAAATCGTAATAAAAATATCAGTGCTGTAAAGGCACGGACAAAAACTATATATAAAGTACACTATTGCACCTGACCTGAATTCACAGCGCCCCAAGTGGAAAGGAGGCGTCATTACAACTAAAAAAAAACGATCTCGGGATTTCCCTGAATCGATATTGAATTGGGAAAATAATAATTGCAATGCAGTCATGAATCGACATTTTTAACCAGCCCTAATAAGCTATCACAACAAAAAAGCATCTTATTTTGTGCAAACAAAAAGGTTATCTAGCTCGTCTAATGGTTAATGAATGAGCCCCACGTCACAGACTGGAGAACTGGAGAGTCTACCTCCTTGGCTACGTTTTAAAATTCATCCAGATTATGGTTGCACAGTGAATCTGATTATTTTTATTTACAAAGGCAGATAAACAGGCGGACACTGTCCCTGTGCATAGAGACTCACATGCATGCTTACAGACAAAGCTCTCCCCACACCGACACCCATGGGCAGCTGCTGTCAGATGGACAGTGGCCAAGGGCAGTGGTCATGCTGGGTGAGTTTTCATTTCTCCTTCACTGTGAGCTGTCCTCGTCCCCGCCATGCTGCAGCGAGCAGCCGTCAGATTCACATTTAAAAGTCTTCATTTAGCTCCCACCTCACTTCTTTTTCTCCAAGTCTTTCTTTATGTATTTTTTTTTCTCCCCTGCTCCCAGCCTTATTCTTGGCACACAGCATCCACCGGCCACATCCCACTCGCTTATTAAGTCCACAGGAGAGGTGGCTCTCTTTTTTTTTTAGAAGCAGTGAACTCTACACTCACAGATCCAGGCCCCCACAGAGGATATACACCGACTTTGATCCTCACTACGGCACAGACACTCCAGCAGCCTAATCATACTGAAGAGAAAAGAAAGTGAGTGTTTTTACACACAGGGAAAGAGGGGGGGGGGGGTCTCTTTAGAGTGTTTTAAGATCTGCCAGCTCCTTAAAAGGACCTCAAAACTCACCAGAACCAGACTGAAGATGAGTGACCTTCAGCTCACAGACAAACAGGGGAATTAGCTTAATGAGGCTTTCTTCTTATTGATTACTGTATGAGCTAACAGGCTGAGCTAAAGTCATTGTGAGTAAATACTATTTGGCAATAAACCTGATTCTTAATATGAGACATATTTCATCATTTTATTTGGTTTTATTTTGGGGCTTATGCATCTTATTAGAGACAGGACAGATAGAGTCAGAAATCACGGAGAGAGAGAGAGAGTGGGGAATGACATGCGGGAAAGGAGCCACAGGTCAGACTCGAACCCAAGGCCGCCCGCTTGGAGGACCACAGCCTCCGTACATGAGGCACATGCACTAACCACTAGGCTAATAGAGCCCCTATTGTATTACTTTCTTTCTTAATTTTTTTATACTAATTTGTTCCTTTTTTCCTTTTACATCTAAACTTGCAAAGTAAAGAAAGCTGTCCAATAAACTAGTACATTAACCTCTTTTGAAAAACATTTCTATATATTATTATTATTTAAAAACTATATTATGACTTTATATATCAGAAAATCAGGAAAGTACTTGAATAATAAGCAACCCAGAAAAATGCAGAGTTTGAGAAAGTGTCCCTACTTTCCATCACTGGTAATGTTGTAGTTGTGTGAGTACACTGCAAAAACTCAAATCTGAGTAAATTAATAAGTCTAATAATGTGTTTCTCATTACACTTAATATAAATCATAATTCACTTCACGAATCCAGATTAACAAATTATTTAAGCCATGGGCGGGATGCGAGCCCGGGCTGCCCGCTTGAGACGACAGCCTCAATACATGGAGCGCGCGCACTAACCACTGCGCCACTGCGCCACCAGCACGCCCCATTTATTCATTTAATTTAAAGATATATTTGGGTCTTTCTTCCTTTATTGGAGAGAGCAGGTGAAGAGAGACAGGAAGTGTTGGGAGGAGAGGGGGGGGGGGGGGGGATGACGTGCAGCAAAGGGTCGAGGTCGGATTCGAACCCACAACAGCTTCGTTTCTGCACATGGGGCGTGCATCATAACCGCTAGGCTCTCCCTCACCGTGTCTGATCTGAGAGCTCTCTGATCAGAGGAGCTGGAGAGAAGAGCCTCAAAGTCTCATCCTGCTCTGACTACAAGTCGAGGGTGCTGCTTGTCGTTTATGTCGTGTTTCCAGAATGTTTTCAAGACGAGCAGATTTGAGCTTTGAGAACAAGTTTGATTTAAGAGCTGAAGCGAGAGTAGGGGTTCACTGCTATTTTGTTTAACTCCCATTTTCCCCTGTTTTGTGGCAAGTCAGGGAGTTTAGTGTTTTGTTCACATCAGGTAAGACGAGTTTTATTTCAAGTTAGAGTAGAGAGGTTTCTGGCCTTGTGAGAACACTTTCAGAAACTGCTTTCAGTTGGATGTTTTTCTTTTCTTGGTTTCACTTTGTAAGTAAATGTTCTAAATAAACATTTGTAAATCTTTGACAGTATTTTTCATTCAGTTATTTTATTTTATAAATGTGTTCAGTTACTCCTTTAGTTCCTCTAAATTTAATCTTAATAAGGTCGTAACAGTCAGACAAATACACTTTAGTTTTTGTAGTGTACGATTTTAAAGATGTTTACTCCCTCTTTTAACGAGGGGTGAAAGAGTCATTTTTGCACAACCAGAACATGTATATTGTAGATAAAGGGGGAAAGGCCAAATCTGTATCATCCTGCTCCTCGGTGTCACTTTGATGTTATCGTTTAGTTTTACTTTCTATATTTTTTTCTGCTTTGCATGTTTAGTTGTCTTCACTCTGAAGTTCAAAATAAGAATTATCAATCAATAAAAATATTAAATTATTTCAGTATGACGTCATGGTGAACTTTCACTTACAGAGAATTATTTTCAACATTGCTTCAGTAAATGATGCAAAATAAACTTCTCATCTTCTTGCTGCAGTTCAAGAGAAAAGAAGTTTCAGATGAAATTAAAAAAAAAAACAAGTGGGAGTTTAAGAGTAACACGTTGTGTCACTTTAAAGAAGAAGCGGTGGGAAGTGGAGATATGAGGAAATGATGTCAAAGTGATCAGCTTCACATGTAAAGGCTCTGTTTGTCTGAAAGGAAGTGGCTTTGAGGGCAGTTGCAGATTGGCAGACAGGAAGTAGGCCACACAGCAGGTTTCATCCTGCTGCCATGGCGATGGCTGCTGAGGGATGTTGCCATTGGTCGCCCAGGGTCCAGAGGCTGACTGATAAATAAAAGTTATAAAACCCGACCTGAAAGGTGAATTATCGCGGCCTCAGAGTAAAATGAGAACTGCAAAAACAGAGAGAAGAAGTATTTCCACAGAAAAAAACACACCGATAGAGACAGGAAGTAGAGGTGCAGATATCAATCACCTTCGCTGTCATGTTCCCAGAACAACACCCAACGACTACAACTGATGAAGAGAGCGACTGTAAACCAAAGTCGACACTGATAGTTTGCAGATGATTTTTAACACGAGCATCCTAAAAAAGTTACACTGAATTTGAAGTTGACTTTTCAGTGTGAACTTTAGCAGAAAGGTTTACGTGTTGCTTTCTTACCTGACACATCAAACACACGTCGATCACAAAGAGCAAAAGAAGAAGAGGTCTTACCTTGAATACTGTGGAGGTAAACCTTGAGGCCCGAGCTCAGCTGTTGATCGCCGACTCTTTCAAACTGCTTGGAAAGTCTACTGATTGCCCTCTGGAGAGATTCATGCCTCTTGATCTCTGCCTTTATTGCAGTGGAGTTCACTGATTTGCTGTTGCTGCTCATCCTGACACATGGATCCGTTGTTAAGTGAAGCAAAAGTTGCTCGCTTCAGCCCATTTGAACCTCCTGGCTGTTAGTTCCACCAGATGAACGCCGTCCTAAGACAGAAGAAGAAGCAGAAAAAAAGAAGCCACGGCGCCTCTCTCACGTCGCTCTCTCTCTCTCTCTCTCTCTCTCTCTCTCTTTCTCTTTAGACCACAAAGTCAGCCCACGACAGTTTGTGTCTCAGTTTCCTCTGCAGGTTTGAACTGAACTAAATTCACTTCCTTATTTCAAACCTTGTTCTTCAGTAGACAGCAAGTCTGACTGCTGTCGTGGTCGCACCACTGAAAAGCAGCTGAGGCAGAAATGTACCTTACAATACATGCTGTGCTGCTTTAATCTAGAAATACTATAAATAAA
>NC_089206.1:4145310-4206299 GCF_963930695.1 Labrus bergylta
AAAAATGCTCTCTGTGCCCTGAATGTGGTTTACATGGTGAGTGAACGAACAGGATCATCATGCTAATGTTAGCTTAGGCTAGTTAGCTTCTGAATGAACTGATGTAGTGCGGCGCGGCTAGCTGCGAGCTAACTAGCTACAGCGCAGGGGGGAAATGCTAACGTTTTTTGTCTTTCACTCTACACGCTTCTTTTGTTCACTTCACAGATGAACACTGGTATGAACTGTTTGCCACATGTCTATTAGATAATTAGACACATGTAGTGTTCGTTATTAGATTACATAGACATGTAGGAAGTATAGTTCCTTCGCTTTGTAGCTGACCGCAGCTAGCGCCGTTAGCTGTACGTAAGCTAAGGTACCGTTAGCTGGGAGGCCAGCTGACACAAACTGTGTTATTTCCACGCTTTATCTCCCACGTCCTTTCCCTTTCTCTGTCACTGGGGCTTGTCACAGCACGATTGAATGATCTCACATGCATGTGTCCTCCAAGTTAAACCGGGACGAACTGAGATGAGACATTTAAAAACAACAATAAGCTTCTAAAGAAATCAAATAAACAAAACAAAGGAGGCCCAGTAGTCACATTATTATTATTTATTTTATTACTTATATTTGATTTGCTTTTCTTAATGAGGATACATCAAAAATAAACACAGTATTCAAACGTTGGTGTCAGTTAATAATAATAATAACTTTATTTATACAGCACCTTTTAAAAACACAGGTTTACAAAGTGCTTTGACAAACAGCAAAAACAAGAACAAACTAAAGCAAACACAGAAGAACAGAAACAAGAACAAACTAAACCAAACACAGAAGAACAGAAACAAGAACAAACTAAACCAAACACAGAAGAACAGAAACAAGAACAAACTAAAGCAAACACAGAAGAACAGAAACAAGAACAAACTAAACCAAACACAGAGGAACAGAAACAAGAACAAACTAAACCAAACACAGAAGAACAGAAACAAGAACAAACTAAACCAAACACAGAGGAACAGAAACAACAGCAAGAACATAACAAATGCAAAATACTAAAAATAATTAAATACAATTCAACGGAAAAGAACCCAAAGTGCACGATGCCCAACAGACATATATAACCAGACCATCATAAGAACCATCATAAGAACCCAGGGAACACAAGAACCATCATAAGAACTCAACAACACGAGCTGAGACCAAGAGGAACCAAAGATTTAAAAAGATGTAAGAAACTAAAAGATAGTAGTAGTCAGTCAGTTTAGCCTCCTTTTAAATATTCTCTTCAGACTTTGTGGTGGGTTTTAAAGTCAGTCCACTTCTTCCTTGGCATGCAGATTGTTGTCGTCTTAAATTGAGTGTGAAGTTCTCCATATCATGTCGTTTTTTCACAATGTCCAACCAGTTTCTCCGAGTGGGGGGGGGGGGCGTCCTCCTTACACCACTTTCTTGTTATAGCTTTCTTTGATGCCACCTGTAGTATTCCAGCCTTCTGTCTTTGCTTTGTATATTTTCCTGTGTTAAATTTCCCAGATACAGCACTTCACAAGTCTTAGGAAGTTCATAACCTGAAATTGCTTTCATTCCTTTCCACACTTCATCCCAGGACTCAGTCATTTTCACACATTGTGTTCCCTACACTGTCTCCAGCGAGGCCGTGGGACAAGTGAGAATCTTCCTTTAAGTTTTGGTGTGATGAAAAAATCTCAGAATATTTCTCCAACCGTATTCCCTCCACATTCTAGAACTTGTGGAGTCAAATTTTTAAGGTATGTTCCCATATAAAATATTATGAAGACTGTCTGAGGTGACGTTAAATCATGAGGATTTATTTTAAGTTCTGTTGTTTGTGGTGCTGAAATAATATTTGCTAACCTCTAACTTTGCTCCTTCGTTTAGAGACGAAAAAGATAAAAACGAGTCAAAGCCTGTCAACCTCGACAGAATCTAATCAGTTGTACACGTCAACATCTTTATTACAGGTCTACTACATATTATCATGATGCAGAGGCGTTTCTGTAGTTTTATTTTTAGTATAAGAATCAGCTTTCTGTCAGGAATTTGATCCAGCTGGTTTTAATCAGCTCGGAAATTACATCATTCACACAGATTAAAACATTACAACAAGCCCTGCAGAGGTAACAAAAACATTAAATTACCTAACACTTGAGATAAGTTATACATGTCCCAGAACTCATTAAACTAACTCTCGCATTGTGATCAGTGTTGTTGTTTTTACTCAGGTTTTAGTTTTTGCCCCTTGCACCATAAGCTCACTGAACAATCAGTATCCAAATCATTTGTTATGTTTGTGAGCCAATAAAATAGCTTAGCTGTAAATTGAAATTAAAGCAATCTTAGCACCTTCAGTGTGTTGAAGTGAGAAAGGTAATATTTGTACTAAATGTTTATGATTGAGGTTGTAGTGGATGGTGGTGGTGTACTTGATGCATTGTTTCTTATGTATGTTAATGTTGTGGACCAAGGTACTCCTCTCGATGTTTAATTTACCAGTATAACACGGCTCAAACTGCAAACTTCAGACTCTCAGTGCAAATAACAACTGAACATTCATATTTTTGTAAAAGCAGAACTTATGGACGAGCAGTTGTATAAGAGAGAGAGAGAAAATTGGGAAATCTAATCAGATTGAACAAGCGTATCTAATGAGGAAGCTTGTGAAGTACACCCACTCTGAACTGCTCTGTCGTGTGTATTCATATTGTTTAGATCTGAAACGATTAGTAAGAAAATAGGGTTAGTGAGGTTCCTGAATTATTTGAATGTTTTTTAAAGCAAAGATAATTATATCTTCAGGGGCTCCGTAAATATCTTACCATGTTCTGATTTTCTATTTATGAAGAAGTAAGTGACACTAACCTAATTATCTTAGGCTGACTGGATATAAAAAACAAATGTTATGTGCAATAATATAGTTAAATATTGTGATAAGGAGATTACTGATATTAGAGATTCTGTAATTTCTTCAGTTGTTTGCAATATGTTTCTCTTGAATTCAAAATAAATCCAGAAAGTCCTTTTTGACATTTCTTATTTGGCACCAATTAATGCGAGGGTAGCTGATTGCTAGGTTGAGCGTCATCTGACTACATCAGAATGGTCTGGACTAAAAAGGACACATCACGCACTGAGTGAAAAAACGTTGCTTGTTTACTTGAAATCATTTTTATTATTTAGTGCGATAAATTCAGAAAAGTGTTTATTGCAAATGTTCACATTGCAATAACAATGAGTGATCCGAGTTTTCATACTTCTCTGCATAAACGTAGTACACCTTCATAACAGCACTCACGACAGTGAATGCCTCCGTTTGTCTGTCATGTTTGCGTTCCTTAAATTTTTGACGTTGGCACAAGGTTTGAGTTAGTCATGATTTAATTACTGCTGTGTCAAAAGCTTCTGGATTAAACTTGTTTTGCTCCGACTCACTCACCTGCTGACATGCTGAATATGATTAGGTCTGCAAGGTGTGCATGTTGTGAAAGACACGAGTAAACTTGGTAGATATACTTAGTCTTCTGTTACACCCTGAGAGCTTGTAGGTCTCTGTGTCCTTATTGCTGAAAGAGAACACATGAGACACGACCTATCGAGTCAACAACCTTGGACCATGTACACATGCTCCAGATCATGTTGGCAGCTGAGTCACTGTAACTGTCATGACTATGACTCGGTAGCTGCTGCGGTGAACTGGGACATTCTGTACATACAAGTGCTGCAAGGACGAATAGTCCCATCACATCCAGACGACTCTCCCTGGATCATAAGAGGCAGCAGTTCTGTTATGTGTCCACTTTCCATGAAATAATCAAGGATGTGCTCATTATTTAAGTCCACTGATGTTACAGAAAACATGCCGGATTGGTGTTAGCAACACTGACAAACAGCAGAGGGAGTTAGAGTTTACTTTCTGTTGAGGGTAATCACTTAAAGCAACACATAATGTGACCCAACAAAAGTATGAAGTCAGTGTTTTTGATTGGTTTCAGGGTGTCATAAACAGTAAAAGCACTGTGTAGAGACAGTCTTATGATCCAGAGTCATATGAAGACATTTAGAAATGAAACTGTGTCATCAGGTCAAACTGTTACCTCCTTTGTCACCGGTGCTTCATGCTTTATTTTTTGACAGGCTTTATAAAACATAGTTAAAATAGGACGCCTGGTGTTTGTGGTTGTAAAAAGCTGTGACTGTGTGATAAGCTCACTTCCATGTCGCTGATGCTCGTTGTTGACTTCCTTCCCTCTATTCCCTTCAGCTGGTGGGGCTGCTGCTGATAGGCGTAGCAGCATGGGGGAAGGGGTTCGGCTTAGTGTCGAGCATCCACATCATCGGCGGGGTCATTGCGGTGGGCGTCTTCCTGCTGCTCATCGCCATCGTGGGACTCATCGGAGCAATGCACCACCACCAAGTCATGCTGTTCTTCGTATCCTTTCCTCTCGTTGTCACTGATGCATGCTTGTGTAAGTGGTCATCTGGTCAGGGTGTGTGATATGGATTTTTTTCAGCTGATACCATTACCTTCCCCACAGTGCTGATACCGAGAAGATACCCAATGATTTTCAGAGGTTAAGAAAGGTTATTCAATTGTAGTTTGTTGAAACATCTTAATATATTAATTAATATCTTAAAGTCTTCAAGGCCCTTGCAGAAAAAAAATAATCCAACCTGCGATCATGTTGTCTTCATCTGAAACATTTAACGTGCACTTCCCTGCTTCCTCCTTTTAACAACGTAAAACAATGACGTTGGTTAAATGATCTAAGGGCTCCGTTACTTGTTTCCTTTGATGCTTCCTTGACCTCCTGACTCCTAGTACATGGTCATCCTTTTCATCGTTTTCCTGTTCCAGTTTGGAGTTTCCTGTTCCTGCTTGGCAATGAACCGCGGGCAGCAGGTAAGGAAACATAAATGGTGTATATGGTGTATATGTATAAGTTTTTGGGTGTTTTTTCCAACAATTAGCTCCATTTTAATTTGTCTTCATTGCTTCTTTAGGTGACACTCCTGAACTCCACGTGGGGAATGTTGGAAAACAAGACTAAGACCGACCTGGAGAGTCAGCTGAACTGCTGCGGGCTGCTCAACACCACCGACAGCTGGCGACAGTTTGACCTGGACGTGCAAAACTGCCCCGCTGTAAGTCCCCATATCAAAGGTTTCATTGTTGCAAATGCATCAGTTAGGAAAAATAAAACTTGTTTCTTAAAAGCTTAAAAGCTGTGGTGGCCTAGTGGTTATGTTGCACGCTCCATGTAAAAGGCCCCCAAAAAATCTGTATATATAAAAAGTTGACCTGCTTGAGCAGCAGAAATAGTATTCTGTTCTGTTCTGTTTTCTTTCAGAATATATTTTACTTCTTGTGTAACTGCTCACTGGCTTCATAGATAAATATCTAAGTATCACACTGAACTTCCAGTTACACAATATCTCCCACTGAATAAAAAGTCCCATAAGCATTATAAGAGTTAGAAATAGGCCACGTTCTCTAGTTCTCAGAATAGATTTTGGCATACAATAGTGTTTTTTTTCCCCCTGACAAACTGTTGACTCATACTGCTGAAGACTTGAGGCTTCTTTTTTGTCTCTTTCACTTTCAGTTGTGCAAACAGCACACTTGCTACACCTGCGGACTAAAGATGTTGGATCATGCAACCGAGGCCCTGAAGATCCTCGGGGGCGTCGGACTCTTCTTCAGCTTTACAGAAGTGAGTGCTCACTTTCTCAACCTGCATCCACTAACAATTCGCTCTCATTGAATCGTTTGTAATGCGTCTTTGGCGGGAAAGAAATGGGTAACAACATTAGGTTTTAATATTGAATAATAACTGGACTGATTGTTTTGCTTAAAAATGTCGTTTTCACACATCCTCGAGTAGTTCTTTGATAAGAAAAGATAAATTCATAAAGGTTGGCAGCTGTCTTGTTTTTCAAGCATTTCATATTTGTTGTGAAATAAATAAATTCTAACAAAATCACTGCCATCTGGGGACCTTTTGGCAGCGAGAAAATATATCACAACTTAAATACACTTCAGGGTTTCCTGCAGGCCCCTAAAAAGTCTTCAATTCGATTTTTGCAATTTAAGGTTGTAATAGTCTCTAAAAGTCACATTTTTACACGTGAGAGGTCCTATGAAACATGCCTGAATACTTTTTCAATTCTACACCTTCCAGTTTTATGATTTCTTTTTTTATTATTCTTTTTTGTGGATTTCATCGTTCATGTCACAGTTCACAGCATTTACGGCATCATATCACATATGCATTCATAAACCATTAGAAGAAGAAAAGGTGAAGAGGATTGGGAAATTAAAGTTCAACAAAATAAATAATACAGGAAATGGTTGGCACGGTCAATCAATGATTGTGAGGCAACGTGCAGGATACGATAAAACATTTTTTATGCTGGTCTTAAAAAGATCTTAAATGGGCGCTGATGGCGAGGTCGCGCCCCTGTATGGAGGCTACAGTCCTCCCAAGTGGGCGGCCTGGGTTCAAGTCAGACCTGTGGCTCCTTTTTTTGCATGTTATTCCCCGCTCTCTCTCCTGATTTCTTACTCTATCTAATAAAGGCAAAAAGACCCAAAATCTGTAAAAAATTGTGCAAGTGACACGAGCTGGCAACCCTGACCGGGATCCTGACATTCTGACATCACATATCTTGTCAAAGGCAGATGAATTTTGCTGTGCCAATCTTCATGTTTTTTTATAAATCTGTGTGTGTTGTTTTTTTGTTTTTTGTTAAACAGATCTTGGGGGTGTGGCTTGCCGTGCGCTACAGGAACCAGAAGGATCCACGAGCAAACCCAAGTGCTTTCCTATAGTGTGTCTCTCACACGCAGAGCAGCGCAGCAGAAGCAGTTTCAAAACACACTGGTACACGCTAAATCATGCACATCTAGAGGCATACAAACACAGCCGACACAACATCAGCGAATGGACGAGCGCACGCAGCACCTGACACACTGAGCAGCATTACACACACACACACACACACACACACACACACACACACACACACACACACACACACACACACACACACACACACACACACACACACACACACACACATTCACCTGAGACTTGAGAAGCTACATCCACCTGTCCAGAAATGTTTGCCAGAGCTGAAGCTGGAAGACTGGATACTTATGTATGAAAGGAGAAGCTGTAATACCAAGAAGTGCGGTATGTTGACCCAGCCTTGATTTGAGTACCAGATTTCCTGCTAGATCCCCGACTATGTAACAAGCGATGAGACATCTCTGCATGTGTCCTGCGCTCTGCACGGACAAAACAGCCTCTTTGTTGATTCCATTCCACATGCCAACTTAATAACGACTGTGCCGTGTCCGACTAATAACATGTATGCACCTTGAAGTTTTCCCTCTCGTCTCTAATGTAGTGCCACGAATATACTCCTCTGGTCAGTGCTATCGGTGATGTGTAGAACTGTGTACCCAAACATGTCCAGTTTGAGTCAGCTGAGGGGGGGGGGAATAAAAACTCGATGTGTGGTGTAAAGTAGTTTTTGAAACTGTATGTAAATGTTTTTTTTCACATGCTTCAACAAAAAAAAAAAAAAAAGAAGTCAGGGTTAAACAGGATAAGGACGCGAGAAAAATAGATTTTAGGTAATGTTGTTGCTTGTCGTTCGGGTTCAAATATTTATGAACTGTATCTGAGCCAACTAACTTTTTAACAGTGTGAGATATTAGGATGCCAGTGGACTGCAGCCTTGATGTTGTACATAATCTTTCTGAGATCATTCTCTCCGGGTTTGCCATGTAGTGAGTGACCACCTCTAGCTGGGAGGTTTTGCCTGCACAATAATCCACCCTTCTGTATTTACTATGTTCCTTTTGTGTCGCACAGTGACGTTGCTTAGAGTAGGATCTGGTTGTAGAAAACGTGGAGTTGGGTACGTTATCATTACCTCCTGTTTAACTGGGTAGGGAAAAATCACATTTTTAAAAAAGAAAATCACGTTTTGATTTAAAAAAAAATAATTGGGTAAATTTGGCCAAAACTGTAAAACACAAACCCAGTTTTGTTTTAAAAAGTGTTAATTGTGAAAATGTTCTCTTTGTTATTCTTTATTTTTAAGAATTATGTTGTGAAATTATTTTGTTCTCTGTTGCCATCTGCTCTTTTTATTTTTCGTTCATCAGTGTTAAAATAATGCTTTGTAAAAAAAGAAAAAAAAACCAAGGTGTTAAATATTTTCAGGATTTTTTTTTTAAGTTAAGTTTTGAAGATGCACATTTAGAGGCTCCAGTTAAGTTGTAGTTCTGATATGATTTAACGCCTCGCTCGATGTTTTCCTGTTAATAATTCACTGCTTCATCTATTCTCTCTCTTTTTAAAAGACGTATTTTTTCTCCTCTTTGAAATTGCTTTTTAAGTTAAAGGACTAACACTAACTGTCGTTTCATGTCTTACTTGAACCGCTCAATGGTTGACTGATTTTCCTGCTGCTGATTTGGAGTGTATCGCTGGTGTAAAACAAGACGTGTTAAGAGATCTTAAGCTTAATTATGCCGTGTATTATTACACCTCACTTCTTTGAATTTGTGTGCACTTGTTATTCCAATGTATCTTGAATTTTTGAGACTTAATTTTCCAAATAATAAAACCTCAAATTGGAAACGGTTTCCTCTTGAATCATTTATTTTCCGTGTTGATGCCGCCTCGTCTTTTTGAATACACCCTGACAGGTTCAATTATAACGTAGACACTAAGTTACTCAGTTGATTACATGCCATGTTGCACGTCTTACTTGGGTTACATAACTTCTGGTTAATTTCTACCCGGTGTGGTTTCATCATTTACACCAGGTCTGTTAGGAGGCAGACGAAGTGGGGCAGTGGGTTTGAATATTTTCTGTTGACCGTCATTGTCGCCATCTTTGTCCTTCAAGTCACATTTTCGCTTAATTGTATTTGTTTATTTAACAGGGACACATGCAAAGTAGAGGCCGTGCATCCAGGTTTCTAGCCGTGGTTAATTAGCAACTCCTGTGCTAGCCTCTTGGCGTCCTCTACCTGACTCTAATCAGCTTTTGGAGCTGATATATAAGAATGTCAAAAAGTGTGTGAACAGGTTATTGTTGGGGTCACAAGTCATAAGCAGCTCCCCCCTTTTCTTCTCTGGGATCTAGACTTTCATCAGTCTGACATTACTGAAGGATCTAAACCATTTTAAGATGATGGAGTTTACAAATTGAAACGGGCTTCACTTTACTGAAGCAACCAATCATACAACGTGTATTTTTGTTGCCTTAAAAAGTTATGGTGTGTATATAGGTTTAAAATAAAATGCGATTATCACAGTTTAAATGTAGGATGGACCATGCTTTTGTTCACTTCTATTCCTCCCCCAGCCCTCCTCCTCCATGCAGCCAGGCCTCAGAAAGCTTCCCCCCCTCTCTCCCTCCTTGTGGGCGGCCTTAATCCTGAATCTGATTAGACTAGTTTTGCTGAGTGGTGTAATTACATTTACTTGAGAAAATGTAATTTTTTACTTTCCAGTCCTGGTCCAGGCTACATTTAGGGCTCAGTTACCTTTATTCATGACTTGTTGGTTAATAAATAAACAACAAAAATACTAAAGTGGGGGCGCTGGTGGTGCAGTCGTGCAGACAGGCTGTAGTCCTCTCGCCCTGATTTCAGATTCCACTGTCATATCCCTCCAATAAAGGCACAAAAAGCCCCAAAATAAATCTCAAATTATATGAATAATGTGGTCATTGTCTGTTTCCTTTAAGGGTTAAATTCTTATGTTTACATTTATTATTTTTCTTGTCAGAGAGGAGTCTAGAGTTAAGGTGTGATGGAACCAGTCAGGACTCCTTTCACCACACGATGGCAGCACAGAGTCTTCTTCTGCACTGCTCCCGGTCACATCCTCTGTTATGTCAGGGCCCATTCTGACACACTAAATACCCCCAGACAAGAAAAAGAACCACAGTGTCTCCTTCCTCAGGTGACTGTCACCTTACACATTGATTGCTTTTACACGTGGCAGCTGTAACATGAATTGACTCGAGCAGAAGAAGCAGGGTTGTGATTCCCTGTGATACTCAACCGGAGGGCCATTATTAATCCCTTCTGCTGGGCCGGGTCCAGTAATGTGGGGGTGGGGGTGGGGGTGGGACCGGGGAGCAGAAGGAGAGCTCAAGTGCACTCTGATAGGGGAATAGAGACAACACCCAAAGAAATTATCCTGATACCTTTCAACCAAGGTTGTCCTAAATGAGGATAAACTGCCTCTGTGCCCTCTTCTTAATGGCCCATGGCAGACTGTCCCCCCCCCTCTCACCAAAGGCGTGACCCAATCTCTGGCGTTCGGGGCACCCTGCCGAGAAGCACCTGCAGCTCCGTTTTCCTGAGACGCAGGAACATTTATGTAAGTGAAATGTGCCTGGTAAGGTTTTTTTTTGGGTCTTGAGTGTTTCCGGAAGGCTTTTTTGGAAACGAGGATTTATGAAAACTGCACCACATATCGAGTCCCCTATCCTGTCAGCGTGCTCTCCTGAGGGCCCGCTGCCAGTCCCCACCCTGTGATGCATGTCCATATGCCGGGTGTATTAGCTGGGAGAAGCTGTGGAGAATCACACCAACAGGGACGGCCATCTGTCCTCTCACAGATATAGCATGGACTCTTGCAAGCGCATGAAAGGCAGGATCTTAAAACATTTGGTCCATTATATCACAGCGCTGATGATGAATGGCTTTTACAAGGGCTTGTCCTATACGCAGAGCTAATTATATAGGTTTTCAGCATGGGGGCAGGACAATGCAGCACTTAGATTAGTGGAGGCTGATAAACTGTTTCTTTTAATAGGCCTATATCGAGTGGGGGAGGACAAATTCAGATCTTTTATTTTATCAAAACGACTTATACTATACCATGAAAAATAGGCTATACTCCAAAGCATGTGATGAAGTTTCAAAAGCTAAAAATTCTAATTTATCTTTTTAAGATATTAAAAATGAGAGATGTTCAACATAAACAACCATAAATAATAACAGGAAGACAAAAACACTGAAATAAATAGGCTAAATAGAGATTAAACATACAGCAAGTGGGAGGTATTGATGGGACCAGTAAGACTGATTCACAGGAATGTTTTTAGTATCCTGTTATTTTTTGTCATTTTGTGTCTCATACATTAAATAAATATATTTCTAATAGTGGCCAGAGTGTTAGAAATCAGAATACGGTGTGAAAATCTCTTTTTTCAAGAGGGTAAAAAATTTATGTCACAAATGATTTTTGTGACCCACAAATGAACATCAAGTTTATGAGAATGTCATGTTGTTGATAACTGCACTTTTGTTTTGTAGCCTACTGATAATGTCACCATTTCATTTGTAGTTTTATCCTCCTGTGTGAAAATCTCTGGATGATGAGAAATTTGTAAAAAAAAAAAAAAAAAAAGTGGATACAATTTTCAAAAACTCTGAATAGGCCTATAAACACAAGCAAGTCCTGCAAAGAGGCGCTGCTTGTCAATAGGCAAGGCAGGCAACTGCTTGGGGCCCCTGGCCAGTAGGAGGCCCAGCCGAGGACTGACAAACTTTAAACTTAATGTAGCAGTGACTCAGAGTTTTACAATAGTAGAAAACCTCCCCAGGTGGGTCCCATCTGACAGTACTCACTGTTGTTGCACGACTAAGGGTTCAAATATTCCTGTGAAAATTTAAATGTGTCACTTAAAGTTGCCATTGGATTCAGATTATCATTTAACATAAAGGTGACGAATGCTAGTTGGAGGGGCCCCCTGTTAATTTTGCATAGGGCCACAACAGAATTGCCACTGGTCCTGCATTTAATATCACTATAACAATATACAATATAGAATAGAATAGAATAGAATTACTTTATTGACCCCAAACTGGGAAATTGTGGCGTTACAGCAACAGGTTATCCAAACACACAATATGAGTAAAAAACACAATGTTAGCAAATCTGAACACAATATAATATTAAATACAAAGTAAATAAGCACTAAAAATATCAAAACTAAGAATGGGAATATATACAACCAGGATTTAACTAAGCATTACTAGTCTTAAATAGGAAGATTAAATGTAAATGTGCAAAAACAGAGTTGTAAATGGACAGTATTGACATAGGGAGATGTGCAATCAGTGACACTATAAGTTAAAGTAAACAACAATATGTCCAAGAGTAAGGTATTTTACCTGCTCTATCGTGAAGTGTCTTCAGATATAATCTATTATGAATTGGTGCGATACAAATAAAGCTGTAACTATTGCGATTGATTGATTTAAAATCCCAACAGCTCTTATGGTGCAGATAAATTATCCCTGATTCAAAACATTGAAGAGCACTAGCTGTCTCCCCCCTGTGGGTTTCCATGTCTCCGACACTGAAGCTTCAGTGTTTAGCCAGCTCTGCATCGGTCTTGAAACCTTTTTGCGTTCTAACCTCTCTCCATTTTCTAAAGCATCTCCAATATTGATCCTATTTTGACCTCCTGTTCAGGGAAAATGTCAGCCAGGCTTTACACATTGACAAAACCTTCAAATTTCAGTCGATGCACGGCCTCTTGAACTCTGCAGCCGTGCAGCATATTCTTATTTCTGCTGCTGCTAAAGCTCCTTTTGCATTTTTCACTTCTCTGCAGCAGTCTCAGCACCCAACATACTAAAACGTTCTAGAAAATTCCCTCTGTGACACTGACAACTTCTCTATTCCACTAAATGAACTGCCTGATCTGAGAGAGGTGTTCTCTGCGTTTGCTCTATGTTCCAATATGGAGATGTGTAACATTCAGATACGGCAACACCACTAAGACAAACCACACATAGAACTACATGAACACAGTTTATTGTGTTTCAGATCTGACTTTAGAAGAGGAAATAAAATTCATCAGCTGATTCAGAACAAAAGTAACTAATAACAAGAACATTAGTAGAAATGCAGTGGATTCAAAGTGTATGTCATTTGTATTATATAATTTCTAATAGTTTGTTTTAGCCTATCAAAAAGAATCCCAAATAGTCTAACAAAATGAGAAAAACTCAAGTGAGGTAAAAGTGCTTACTTAGCATTTAAAGCTACATGATATTTGCTTTTGTATTAAATTGCTTTATTTGATTTTGCATCATTACCACCAAAATAAATTCCTTGAATGTTCAAACGCACTTGGCTATAATCTTGATTTTTAACTGAAATATCTAGATGTCCATATGCTCATTAATACTGACGTTCTTATATTTGAGCTCATCATCAGCTCCCATATATAAACTAGTAATTTGTTTATTTTAGAGCACTCTCATCCAGGTGCATCCTACATCAACAGCTGGAGATTCCTCTAACACAGGATAGCGGGCGGATGAACCTGCGGTGGTTTTAATAGGTCTGTATCTGGATTCTCTGCGAGGACAAACAGGAAGGGGAATCATCCTCATCAGTGAGGAGAGACAAACAGGTCAATATAGCCTATCAATAATGAAACAGAGCGGGGATGCATGTTGTTACCGCTCAGAGGGAAGGGCAACACAGGTGATGCGGGGAGTTATTCAGAGCGTTCAAGTCTTAAAGTGGTAGATCACTTTGGAAAAGGAGACACTACACCTCCTTAATCGTGGAGGTTAAACGCCTTTAAACTGTGTTTTTCCTCGACAGCAGCTACACCCAAACAAGTATCTGGACTCACACTAGAGCAGGCTTTATTTGCTACATCTGTTTTCCATGATAATATTCATTTTATAAGACAGATTCTGATTTCCTGAAAGGTTAAATTATCGACAAATTAATGACAACGATGTTTGAGGGAAGTTAGATTTTTAATGTTTAACAAAAAGTAAAATCTGAGGAAGCAGATACTCCTTTTCTAAAAGACAGAGTGGGTATTAAAAAGGCAATGCCCACTCCAGCAAAGCCTGTTCACCCTGGTGTTGTCTTGCAAGGGATACAGTATCAGATGCTGTATCATCAGACTACAGAGAGCTTCTTCCCTCAGGCTGTAAGACTTCTCTACTCATCCCCCGTACTCCACCGTAAAAAATAGTCTTTCTTGTGTAACAGAAAAAATTGCACCTTGCATTTCACTGTGCAAGCCAAAAAAAAAAAAAAAAAGACAATTTAATGAGCCTTGAACCTAAATTCTAATGAAACTGTGCTCCCTCATTTATTTCATATTAATGTGGTATTTTATTTACACCTTAGGCCAGTTACTTTCATGAGCTGCTTCTCCATATTCATTTTTTCATGTTTAATAACGAACAGATTAACACTATTATCTGGCCTTGTGTGGCATTAAAGGCTTTATATGTGATTTTTTTGATCCAGCAGATGTCGCCCTTGAGCACCAGCATGAAACCAAAACAACTCGCGCCGCATTGTTGTGTTAGCATGCTAATGCTAGCGATCTTTATTATGCTGGTATCTTCACACTGCATGTAAATTTACCTGAAATGAGCGTGATCTAGAAACACAGTTAAGCAGTGAGTACAGTATGTTATTCTTCTTTTCTCTAGTCCCTCAATTAAACAACTTTTATACACGAGGGGAGGAGTCAGCCGGCCGTCCTGGCGATGTAAACAAAGTGAAGATAGGACTCTGAAAACTCTGAAAACATCACAGACAGTGGGACTCGGGTGTTACACCCATTGTAGACAGTCATGACTCACAGAGTTATTTTCAGCAAACACTAAGTGTTTGCGTGCAATTTTTCTGAGCATTAAAAACAAGAAATTACCCAAAATTAGATTCATATATAGGAATTCTGTTTTTGTTGCCGTGGTAACAAAACAGGTATCTTGTAAATTCAAAAACATAGCAAACGCACTTAAAGGTAAAGTATTAATCCTGCAGAAATGTGACTCCTTTCACACTTCTATGATGATATTTTTTTAATTTTTGGGGCTTTTCTGTGCCTTTAATGGAGAGACAGGACAGTGGGGTAGAGTCAGAAACTGGAGAGAGAGAGAGAGAGAGAGAGAGTAGGGAATGACATGCGGGAAAGGAGCCACAGGTCAGATTTGGACCCGGGCTGCCCGCCTTCAAGGACTTAGCCTCTGTACATAGGGGAAGCGCACTAACCGCTAGGCCACTTGCAACCTTTAGGATGATATTCTATGGGATTATTAATACTGACTATAGAAGATGTATATAAGCTATTTTGTCTGCAGAGTCAGCGCAGCTTTTCAGTGAATGTAGGGAAGTAAAGACGTTCACTTTGAGCTCTCTGAAATGTAGGAAGTTGCTTAAATTGAATATACATGTACAGCACAAGTACCTCAAAGCTAGTGTACATTTATGAGCCACAGAGCAATAGACTGGAAACCATTTCACCCCTTATTCAGACATAAATATGTGTCTCCCTCATTGCCTGGAACTTATTAGGATCATTTTTATGTAGGGTAACTTGAGGCCAGGCGGTGTTGTGGGATTCATTTTCAGTTTGTGGCCTGCTTTGACTTTTATTGTGTCAACGAGAAGAAACTGTTTAATCCAGATCAGCTGCATAAAGGCCAATGCACAACCCTGAAATAGTCCCAGTACAGTACCCCAAATGTACCCAGTATTTTTAAATCTAAATAACAGATTCAGTATGATGTATTTCTCCTGTCCTCCCAGGCCGCTGGTGCCCTCGTTTAAAAACACAGAAACCAGTTTGATAATCTGATCTTCAATGGTACCTGTTTACTGGAGAAAACATAATACAGTGCACGAAAGTAGCCCTTTAAAAAGAGAAATCAAAATTCAGGGCTTTCTTGAATTTCCTGCCAGTGGAGAAAGTGTGATTCTTTTTCCATTAGGATGCCCAAAAACTGAGAGAACATGATGCAGTGACCTGTTGAATGTCTTTTTTTAATCTAGTAAACAAAATGCCAACCAAAGCGCTTCACACACACACATACACTCCTAGAAATTTCAGGGGACTACCACGCTTGAGCTCTTTTTGCGTTTCTTGTTCCCTTATGTCCCTCACAAGTTTTCACTGTTGGACAGCGGGTGGGGAGTGGGCGCGAGGGCGTCTCAGGAGGCAATACATGCACAGTACAAGTATCATCCAAAAAAAAAAAAAAAAAAAGAAATCAGGATGCAGCTCCCTCAAAGTTGTGTTTCTTGTCCAGAGAATGTTGTTGCAATCTCTACAGCGAGCTTCCAGTGGAGGAAACATGCTGCAGTGGCCTTATTTGGGGACTCTCTTATGGGGGGGGGGTATGCAGTGCTGATGTAGCAGTTATTGGATCTGGAGCCCTTTGGATACCCCCTGAATTCACCACTGCCAGATTTATCATAAGATTCCTTAAGATTTTTGCTGCTTTTATTTAAAAAACAGTCATTTTATTCGTGTGTTTGGAATGACGAATTTCTAAACTGTTGTCTTTTTACTATGACCAAAGTAGGAGATCTGATCAGCCTACTTTTTTTATTGATACTCTCTCTCTCTCACACACACACACGCACACGCACACACACACACACACACACACACACACACTCATATTAACAAAGGGGCTCAGTTTTGTACTTCGCGGGCTCCCAGTGCATGTGGCCGCAGAGAACACGTCAGCAGAGGGGAGATCAGCACCCTGGACAGCGACGGCTGGTCAATAATAAAGCAACCAGAGCTCCTTCCCTGCCCAGCAGCCTGGAGCACGGGGAGAGCTGCTACATCTACCACTTCAAAAAAAACAAAAAAACGACTGGAAGAGGGGGACAATAACGACGTGTTAACAGGATGACAGCTTTGTCTTCTTCTTCTCCTTCTTCTTCTTCTTCTTCTTCTCCCTGTTCCGGAAGTAGCTGCTGCGTTGGTTCAATTTCCAAAACCGACCATTTCGAGGAGGAAAAATCAGCGCCAGCAGTATCATCACCACCATCTATCTGATCCAATAATCAATTCCATTACTGCTGTGTAATTGCTCTCGGATGCGAAGACATCTCCATGCGTCTCCCCCCGTTTTTTATCTCCCTCTCTAATTAGAAAAAGAATCGCACGGTGCCTTTTCTTCCTCCTGCCTCTTCTTCTTTGACATTTCAGCGTTGTGCCTGCCGTGTATTTTTTTTTTTTTTGTCTGTGTTGTTGGGCTTTGCGATGAAATGCTGATGGACATCGAGCGAAGATGGGAAACATGGGGCTCTCGGGTGTTTTTGTGCTGCTGCTGCTGCTGCTAGGCTCCGGAAAATGCAAATGAAAAAAGGAATTGTGTGTTTTTGATCTCGACGTGTGGATTTGTCGTGTCGGTGAATGGCTCGGATTCTTCGTGGATCGAAACGCGGGTTTACAGAAAGGAGATGAAATAGAAAGAGAGAGGGAGAGAGGAGGGGAGAGGGAAAAAAATGGACCATGATCTGAAGCTCGGGATGCTACAGTGAGGGGACAAATAAGAAACAGGAGATATTTTTATAATCGGATTTTGGATCAAACTTCCATTCCATCTCCTGCACCTTTTTTTTTTGGCTGTTTTTTTTTTTTTTTGGATTATGATTCTCGACAAGAGTCCCAGATGTGACTGTGTGGATGGCATGTCGTTGTATTTTACATCCCATCTTCTCTTTCCTGCCTCTGTGCTCCTCTCGCTTCCACTCGTCCACTCTCTCGCTGTCTTCTGCTTTGGGTAGCAAAACATGTAGGGCTATTTTTTTTTTTTGTCTCCCCCTCTTCTTTCTTTGCTGCAAGCTCCACAGTGCACAATCTGAGAGAAACCAGGAGAGAGCATGCAGCGGTGAAGAGAAAAAAAATGGACCGTGGAAATGAGAAAAAGAGAACAAGTTGTGGTGTTTTTCTGGGGTGCGGTGGAAGATGCATCTTAGACAGCGTTTGCCGAGTTGTTTGAGTAATGAATATTGAAAGAGTGTGTCGGCCAGCTGAAAGGGAAAATCTTTCATCCGCATTGGCTTAGGCACACATGCCATCAGTGGAGCGAGAGCCTTTTATTTCTCTGGATTTCAAATAAAAAGGCTGGTTGGGGTGATGATGGAGATGCTGCCCTGAAAACATTGGTTGTGTGAACAATAATAATAATAATAATAATAATAATAATAATAATAGAAAAACTTGTTTTATTGATTCCACTCTCGGATTCTGTATGTAGCCAAACATGTTCAAGTATCGGATCCGCATGTTTTTCAATGAACTGAAAGTCCTGGTGTTTATGCGATCCGATTCGAGACAGTCCGGCTCCGACACAGATAGACGGTCCACCACCAACACCACCACCACCATGCGAGGTCTGGGGATGGGCGGCTGCGGCTGGCCCCCGTTCGTCGACTGCCATTCCCGGGACGACGAGGAGGAGTACTACGGCAGCGACCCGCGGCCCCGGAGCCTGGCGTTTGAGGACAAGGAGCCCAAGCTGCAAGTGGGCCTGGACGCCGTGTCTCTGGCCAGCACCGCCAGCAGCCTGCGGACCCCCCAGTGCCGGATCTGCTTCCAAGGCCCAGAGCAGGTAGACATGCAGCAAGAGAAACGGTTCCTAACGCAGACAGACACACACACACACACACACACACACACACACACACACACACACACACACACACAGAGAGAGAGACAGACAGACAGGCTGTTTGTTTCTGAGCTTTAAAAAACGTGATGCTGTGGGGACCTTTTATTTTAACCATGCATGAATTGATCCAGGTCAGCTGGATTTTTTTTTTTTTTTTTAGGAATATTTTAACACACACACCATAGAGGATTTTATTGTAATCTGCCATTTTGATTTTTTTTGTTATACAGCAAATCACAAAGGGTCTCTGGAGCTACTACAACCATCCTGTCCTACATCTCTCTCTCTCTTTTCTTCCACCCACCTTCCCCTCAACTGCCTCCTCTGAAAAAAAAACAATCTAGGATGAAGCCTAGGTTGCTCTCGTTTAAAAATAGTCACATCAGTGTTATTTATAAGACAAATAATCCCACATTTATTTTCTTTAAAAAAATCTCCACAGCATTGAACAGCTGACCCTATGTTCTTAATTTAGAGACAGTTTTTTTTGATGATTGTTCAGTGATCTGTTTGTCTAAATAACACTGTTTTCATAGCTAAGTCAACCAGTTAAGGGGGGGGGGGGGGGGGGGGGGGCAGTTCCCACACATCTGAAATCCGGCCAGCATAGCAACAAAGAAAGTTAGCCAATTAGGTCTGCAGGATGACAAACAGAGTGAGAGGGACTGAATATGCATGACTCACAATCATTTTTTGTTAATGTGTAAATCAGCTGTCCCCCCCCCCCCCCCCCCCCCTCTGCGTGTGTCACACCACAGGATGATCAACTATTGATCCTGTGACGATCACTGTTCCCGGCCAGACAATGGTGTCTGTGACGTTGAAGAAAATTAATTTGTCATCCCCTCCTTTTGTTTTTGTCAGCTTCTGTTTTTTGTTGTTGTCTTTCTTCCGCTCTTGTTGCTGTTGCTTGAATTTCCCGGAGAGCCCCCCCAAAACAAAACAATAAGTAGTTCCCTTTCTCTTTGGTTCGCGGCCAAATGCGATCTGACCAGATGTGCAGAAACCTGCGCCGCCTGGCTCAGCAGGTAGTCCTTAAGCCTGAGATAATTAGAAACACTGTAAATCCTGTAGGAACCCAGATGGATATTACCATTTTAGTCACTTCCCTAAGATAGGCGTATAGTGCTATTACAGCCCATGTGCTAATTTCTGACATCTGCCTTGAGAGTTTTCTATTGTGAGACATAGTAAACTGGAGAGCCACAGGGACGGAGTATAAATCAGTTTCGGGGCTTGTTTTTGGATATGCAAAAGTCATTTCATGTTACAGACCGGGATCAACCCCAGGTTGCCGTCTTGCCCACTCAAAACATCCTCTGTTATTAAAAGGTTGATGTTTCGGGCTCTCCGGCAAGGTGACTCATCGTGCAACATGGCTCTGAGCTGCCTCTTTTAGCTACAGACAAAGAGCAAGCAAACAAAGCACTCTGGGAAAACCCTGAGACTACAACAAAATCAGCTCCTCACTCTGAAATTAGCTGATTCCTTTTGCCTCCTCAGCTCTCGATTTTCCAGTCTGTGCAAAAAGTGACTTATGCCCCCCTCGGGTGCAGGGTTTGGAAGGGGTGGGGGGGGGGGTGGGGGGGGGGGGCTCACGTTTGCCATTTTATTGTTATTTCATTATTCAGGCCGGTCACAACAGGGGCCAGGATCATGTCGCTGTCAGTGGGCCAATTACCTGCACACATAATCACCTTGCTCTGTGGGCTGCGTGGAGCATGAATCCTTATTAACTGTCTGTCAGAGCCGTCAGTTCGGTTCAGTAGCCGGGGATGCGACTCCACTTAACGCTGTTTGGATTCTCAGAAGTGTTACCAGAGCCCTGCTGGAGGGGGGGCCGGCATGTGTGAGCTTTGCATGGGCATGTTGGAGTGAGAGGGTGGAGGAGTGAGTGAGTGAGTGGTGGTGATCAAACCCCCCCCCCCTCCCCCTGCCCTTTTCACTTGTGGTGCCCAACAGCGTGTTTCCAACAGTGACACACAGTCTGGAGCTCAGAGGGGCGACTTTCAACGCCCAGATTTTGAGTCTAAAGGTTACAGCTGAGGAGGAACACCATTTTCTTAGTCATAGCAGTGACACACCAAATTAACACCTTCATGCTCTGCGAAGTGGCCGTCAGGGACAAGAACCCACGCCAGATCATGCAAACAAGGAGAGTGTGAGTTTGTGCGTTTTGGTGAGCAAACCTCTTTGTTTGTTTGAAAAAGCTTACTAGTTTACAGAGGGCTAAATATAATTAAAGGGATACTTCACCCATTTGCATTAATCTTTGTATCATTAGAAACCTGGTAGTGTTTTTGAATGGTCGCCCTCATTTTCCCCTAAGATGGGAAATCTTTGTATTTCTGAGTCTGAAACGGAGCTTCCAGTGACGCAAAATGACGATTTTTGCGTCACTGGAAGCTGTTGCGGTTAGCGGGGTGAAACTACAACGCTAGTTCCTCATATTTTCAACCACTGAAGCTACAGACCAATCACAGATCAATTGGTGGGAACTCACTCCCAGAATCGAAACTTAACGTAAAGGCACCAACTTCAAAATTTATTTCACATTTCTACTACATATATGACCCAATGTCAATACAGATTCATGTTTCAACGGGTGAAGTATCTCTTTAAGTTCTAGTAAATAAACCTAGAGTTAGACTGAGCCGACGGTGAATTGACCCGACTGAGTATCTGTGCATAGGAATCCTGACAGACCGGGTTACAGAAGCACTGAAGTGTCTTATGATCTCATGCAACTTTCAACACGGAAACATCAACTGTCCGTGCCTTCCACAACCATTTTCAGCTCACTGGCTATATGTGAAATCAATACAGCGAGGGTTCGGTTAGGCAAGGAATTAAAAGAATGTGGTATCTGGAAAATTAAAATGTGGGTTCAAATAGTGGTTAAAACTGGAGACATTTTAAGATCTTCACTGTTCAGTAGAAGCCAAGCTCTCGACACAGCCTGTTGTTTTGATAACTCATTCATCCGCCCTCACCCTCTCTGGACTTTGTTGCTTTAAAGTCTTCATATGTGATTTTTCACACTTAAATATAATATAAATCAAGTTTATCCTCTGAAAATAACTCTGTGAGTCATGACTGTCTACAATGGGTGTAACACCCGAGTCCCACTGTCTGTGATGTTTTCAGAGTTTTCAGAGTCCTATCTTCAGTTTGTTTACATCGCCCGGACGGCCGGCTGACTCCTCCCCTCGTGTATAAAAGTTGTTTAATTGAGGGACTAGAGAAAAGAAGAATAACATACTGTACTCACTGCTTAACTGTGTTTCTAGATCACGCTCATTTCAGGTAAATTTACATGCAGTGTGAAGATACCAGCATAATAAAGATCGCTAGCATTAGCATGCTAACACGACAATGCACTGCGGGTTGTTTTGGTTTCATGCTGGTGCTCAAGGGCGACATCTGCTGGATCAAAACATCACATATAAAGCCTTTCAGAGCACATCACCTGATCTCCTCCTCTATTCTTGTCCCAACTACAATGACCATAAGAGGGCTCTGCCACTTCAACTTTATAGAGTTTTTTTTTCTGTTTTCTTTTGCACAATTCTGTCATTTTTTTTAATGGCTGAACAGTCCTCCAAAACACATATGGGTCAAGCTGTTGCACATAGAGAAAATATAGTTCATTAACACACTCTGTAGTTTGTTTTGGCTTTGTACAGACTGCTGGAAAAAACAAGATTTGTTTCCAAAATCCAATCTTCAAATTGGAATTGCTGCGTTGTTATTTGCACGTACTTAGATTTGGATTTATGTGCCCACATCAACCAACCACTTCTCCATGAACAGATTTGTGCATATGAATGTTGGATCTGTATTTAGGGGGCAGGATTTTGATTTTTAAGGAAGCGTCCTGTGGTGTGTGAAGTCTGTTTGTGAGGAATACTGACCCACCTCAGGGCTCTTTGGTTGCATAGAAAAATAGTAGTTCATATGGAGAGCAAAAGTGGCAGAACTAAATAAAGCCAATACAGATGTGCAGTTCCTAGAGTGTCCACTTGAGGCTTGCCATAAACAAAGGAATCCCCATTAGGTTTCATGTGGAAATGCACGTTTTTACATCAGGAATAAACTTATAGGCAGCTATAAAAAACAGTTTTGGTCTAGACAGTTCCCTTTCTGTACAGGGGTTATTTGAATTTGAATTTGAATTTGCATAATTAGGGGCGTGGCTGATTTGCCTGACAGGTCGACATGTTGTAGCTGTTTGTCAGGAGGCTGAAGTCCCACCTCAGCTCCTCCTCTTTGACGGTTTCTAGACTGATCGAGAAGTAAGGCTGAGAAAGCATTTCCAATGTGGTGATCGCCTTTAGGGCCGCTCAATTATGGCAAAATCATAATCACAATTATTTTAATTGATGTTGAGATAACAGTTGTTAAACATGATCACTTATTGATTTGTGATGTGGATCATATGCATTTATCAAACTTACACACTCTTAACATTGTGAACACTTTAAAAAAGAACTACTCATGTGGCAAAAATTTAACAACAAACATTTTGATGATATCACGATAATTATCATGTTTTTATGATCGAGGGAAGACAAAATTGTATTTGAAATTGAAACTAGATTAATCACCCTATGATCGCCATCGATGGACTTCAAAATCCCTCTTTAGACACCAATGGTTGACATCACTGAGCCTACGTCCATGTTATATACAATCTATAGGCAGAACACGTTATCAAAAATGCGATCCTCGAACATGTTAGCCCGACGTGGATTCAGCCTTAATGTCTTTGTTTTGATTGCATCTGATTTCATATGTGGATACTGGTTCAGAGATATTCATTGTAGATCTCTTAATTCTGACTCCATTTTTGGCAGGAAAGACGAAATCTTGACCTGGATACTCATTTATATACTTGATGTGTTACCTACTATCCAAGTGATGGCTAATATTTTTGGTAGTCGCTCATATAGGCTAGGTCATCATGAGACAGCCACCATATTCCCAACATTGTCATGGACTTAAGTGGATGGTTTGCTGTAGTAGTAGAGTAGAAGGGCGTCAGACGCTGACGACGCAGCTTTCCATCAACTTGGCCTCCAAGAAATGGCACCGTCTTTAGTTATTATACAAATATTTGTAGTTTTATTCCATGGACCGTTGCTCTTTGTGTTGTCCTTTGTCCTTTGTGTTGCTGGTAGCAACATAGATCCTCCTGAAGCCGATTCACTTCCTTCACTTTGTATATGCCGTCGCTGTGTGTGTTTCCTGGACGATACGCAAACCAAGAATCAGAATCAGAATCAGCTTTATTGGCCAGGTATGCTTAAACACACAAGGAATTTTACTAGGATGATATAAGATAATAGCAGTGAGTAGTAAACAGGAGGTACGTTTTACAGTATTTACATTAAAAATTATGCTGAGAGAATTGTAACATCGTATATGTTCATTCACAGTGAAATGACTTTGCTGTTCCAATTTTGAAACTGATCAGACTCACACCGTCATGCCGTCTGAAATATTCACTAAAGCACAAAATGTGCATTAACCTGCAGCTGAAAATAGATCCCAACAAATGCCTACCATGCTTTCATTTGTGCTTTGTTTGTTAAAAACTGAAGAGAAATGATTCAGTCGTTTATTTGTGACACTTTCAAAATGAACCAAATCTCAGTTTTTAATCCGTCTTCTCAAAACAAAAATCCAGAGAACCTATCTCGTCCTGTAAAATCTGGAAAGTTGACTGTAAAACCTGATGTCACTTAACAGTCGACTTCACGGTCTGCTCGAACACAGTACAACTCTACAAGTGTTATTTGAGCGTGTGCACATCCTGCCAGTCCAGATGTGACCTTTCATGTCTCTTTCTCTGTTTTTTTATTATCGTGCTTGTTACCTTCAAATACACGCATTGACTCTCAAATGTGGAAAAAAAGACTTGCAAATGGCAAAAAAACATTACAAAGTAATAATGGAGAAGAGCAGAGCCCCACCGAGGCCGATAGTTTCATAATATGCAAATCTACAGGGTGAAGCTGCGTGTTTGTGGCTCGTGATCATTTTGATTGATATTCTGGTCACGATTATTAAACACGATTGCTGATTGTTGATTTTTACAACATCTGCATCACACACACTAAAACCTGGCTCTCTCTCTGCTCCTCACTTAAATCAAAGCGAGAGCCGTTCTGGTGGGAGGAGCGGAGCACACGCTGTGCTGTAAAGGAAGGGAGGGGTGCGCTTCATTTACCACTCATGACAAAACCTATGGACAAAGCAAGCACAACACAGCATGTGGCGCAGTAATCATTTAATCTCCATCATCTTTGTTTTCACGATTGTGCAAAGCCAAAATTGAAATTGAAAACTCCATTAATTGCCCAGCTCTACTTCAGTGGGGAACCACCGTTCATGTCAGGACATTTCAAGTGCTATGAGACTCATGCTGTGAAAATCTGAAGCTCTGTCAGCTCTGCTTTAACTTTGTACCTCTACAGTGACTATTTCATGTTTTTCACACACATTTATAGAAAGTAGAATTAGCTGGTTAGACTCATGAACTTGTTGATTTGTTAAGAAACTGTCCCGTCACACAAGTTGATAACAAGGTAACTATTTACATAAAAACCAGAGGACATGTGTTTTATCTTCTCAAAAGCAGAAAAGGTAGCATGACATGGTGGAGTCCATCAGCAGTTTAAAACATCAATGTGGCCTCAGGGATATCGCTCATTGGTTACCAAAGGGGGACGTTTGAAGCCCAGCAGTGGTGTTCTCTAAATTGGAATTGTCGTTTTTAAAGTAACTTTCAGTCAACCCAGTAACAGGCAAAGAGCCGGAGCTGAAGGCAAGCCTTAAGCCTCCCAACAAACAGCTACAACGCGCCCAATAAATATTTATTGAAAACTAAGGCTAATCAAAGAATTCACAATCTGTAAATCAGTGGTGGTTGAAATGGTGAGTGTTTGTAGTGATGTGGTGGCTTAAAAAAAAAGACCACAACTAACCAAATGTAGTGTTGACCGAGGCCTTGTCTGCCCGGGTGCACAACATCAAATGAAGTGGCTCCGCCCCTTTCTACCTGAAGGCAACCTGAGTGGGGAGAAATACAAAGGAGGAGCACTGACAGTCAGGGGTCATTACATCATTCATTACATCAAAACAGATGAGTTATAACCCCCCCAACACTATTTAGACTCACACTTTTATCTTACCAGGCTGCATCTGTAGAAAAGTGCATTTTAACATGTGACTTCTGAAGCTTTGGGAGACAGCCATCTACTTCCACATTGGCTTCGGGTGTCGGGTGTTGTCGCTCTGTGAAGTCAAAATCTGTTTTTGCATTGGAGTAATAAATTAAATCCCTTTGCCCATGTTTCATAAGAACAGGTTAATATAAGTTTTTTCCTGAATCCTGGCTGCAAACAGACAAAGAAACTGCATCGAAGACAAAACCTCCTCATGATGATGTTTCACCTGTTTTCATCTGAATGTCCCGGAGGTGTCATGGGGGTACGAAGTGAGGTAGTGAGGTTGGAGGTAGTGACAGAAGGCGAGACGGTTTTCAGCAGAGCGAGCGGGGGGGAGTGCAGCGCTGTGTGTGTGTGTGCATGTCTGACTGTGTGTATGTGGAGCTCTTGTGCTTCAGCGAATGTGAATTCACAGACTGGGACACCAATCTTACGCTGTTGTGGAATCAACATGAAGACGTGATGGCACTTTTGCGTTAAAAAAAGGAAGGAGTCTTAAAGGAGCTGCAGTTACAAAGAGAGGTCAGGAGCTCTAAAATCAGATTTCTATAGTGCGTAAAAGGTAAACGTGCATCGACTTCAATGAGAGATTGTGTCTTGTTTCAGGTGCAGAATAAGTTCTGACCTGACTGGAGGAACACTTCTATGTATTACTTTCTGGATCTTGTTATGGCCTTCATGTGAAAGTCTTAAAGTAACAGCAGTGAACTAACTAAACACTGTCATGTCTTCTTGATGTGCATACCGTTAGTTAATCCTTTGGCTTTTTCTGTCTCGCTGCAGTTTGATGTGACAGGATGTCGTTTCTTTGGTGGAGTTGGTTTGTTTGCTATATTTCAGTTCAGCCTTTTGTTTTGTGTAACTTCATTGTGTTAGCCTCCAAAATATCGTCTTTTGCCTGCTCCACCTTTCAGAAAATGTGTGCTCAAACAGGCCGTTTGGAGATTTTCCCTTCATGACATCACAAAGGGCAGTAGCCCCTCCCCCAGGTGGGTGACACTCCCACAGCTAGGTGTTTGTTCTGCCCTCTGAGTCTGCCTTCTCACCGTAAACAATAGGACATGGAGCGAGAAAAGCCAGAGTACACCCAAGCACCTTCCAGAGGGGGGGCGTGGTCAGACACCGCTCATTTACATATTTAAAGGTACAGACACAGAAACAGCCTGTTCTGAGCAGGGCTGAAATAGAGGGGTTTATAGACATGATCAAATACAGGATCAGAGTGGATTTGAAAAAGAAACTTCACACACATATTTTGAGGAGCTCTGAGACTTATTTAAACTTATTAAAAATGAGAAGAATATGTGACCTTTAAGAGTGTGCATAGATTGATATCAGATTAGGAGGATAACATTAATACATTATTTACATGATTAAGTTATTGACCCTAAAATTCTCAGGTGGAGGTCGGAGCAGGCCGTGCTCTGTGAGTTACGACCTCATTAGAACAGGATATTTTCCACAGTAACAAGTTTAAAACCAGGTAGATTTCCTAAAGCAATTTCTTGGAAATACAAAGCTTTCACCTAAAAGTGACCACATGCTTAGTCATAAAACTTACTGTACATCAACAGAAACATCATTCACCATCAGCTTGAACTCCCAACACAAACATTACTCATGTGCATCGTGCAGAATGATGATCAATATTTGTGAACATCAAACAAACTCCCTCCGAGTGTGAATCATCTTGAACCTTGTTTTGAGTAGTAATCTGGACCGACGAGGTAATTCCCACCAGTGTTTGCACATAAATTAATGTAATTACTCAATAGTGATGATTGGACGCATATGCAGAGAAAATCCCTTTGGGTATCGTGTGATTCAAAAACAAAATGTGGGCTTCTTCTTATTCATCATTTGTGGAGCAGCTCCAAAGTGTGCTGCTCTTGATTTTGAGTTTTAGATGAGACAGAAATCTGGACTGGAGTTTTCTGTCATCATAGTGTCATATCGTGTTCTGTTTGTGTTTTTGAAGGACTTTATTTTTTCTACTTTTTTTTCTAGTTGATCATGACATTAACATTCACATCAGCGCCTAAAAACACACACGTAAACACACACACACGCTTCTCACTACTGCTTGACATTTCAGAGATGTTTGCTTTCATATGGGTTTTTTATTTAGTTTCTCATATACTTCTGACCTTCTCCGTGTTATCTTTATAATGTCAGCAGGCGAGTTATTTTAAAGTTTATGAGTAGCATGTGGCTCATCTGCCAAATCCAATCTTTTTAAGCGGTGGGACACTTGAAGTCTTTTTATTATAAGAGGGAAGGTCAAACGAGCCAGATGGGGAACGACAGAGTGCAGACGGACAGAATGAAAAAAACCCTCCGAGCGTTATTTTGTGTCAGCACACTTCTCTGCTCTATAAACCTGCGTTGATTGAACAGGTAATTATCTGGCAACTTACTGTAAACCTAATCCGATTCATATATCTGAGTCACCGTGTGTAAACAAAAGATCCTTTTTTAAGAGCTGATGTTACTTCAAGACCTATTTACAAAACGCTCCTCTACTTTTTCATTTAAATTCATTTCTCCCCACAAGGGAGAAAAACGAGTATTTGAAGGAGCTTTATTTAAATATCAATCAATTCTGATCCTGCTCAAGATAGTTTTTAATCTCTGAAAAACACACAACTCAGGGCTGTGCATCCTCACTCGTCTCATCATGTCCTGTCAACATTACGTTTGGATATCACGACCATGCATCCTGTTACGCCCCACCATAAGGCGGCCCTATGGGGCTAACAACAAACCACACATTGACAGACAATCCCTGACTGAGGAGGCATTTGGAGTTGGGACTGCTGTGCCTCCTCAGTCAGGGATTGTCTGTTGTCTTTTGTTAAGTTACTTTCTAATTTGATCTGTGTTGTCATTAAGTTTAAGTAATTGTAATAAATCCCTTTGTTTTGACTTTCATTGAGGTGTTTAGTGTCTTTTAATGGGTCAATGTGTGGTTTGTTGTTAGCCCCATAGGGCCGCCTTATGGTGGGGCGTAACAATCCTCAGTTTTTTTCTTCCTTTTACCTCCCCTGCATCAGCTGCAGGCCTCTCTATGCTAAGCTAGTGACTCAAATGGCCAAGTTTGAAGGCATTTTGTTATCATTTGTGAAAGGCACATATTCAAAACTGTGCTTAAAAGTAGAGGCGATAAGTTGCTATCCAGTTTGAAATGTTCTTGTCCAGAGTCATCTGAGAAAAGTGGAAACTCTCATGTCAACACATTGAATATGAAGCAACAGTCGGTTAAATTAGCTTAGCATAACAAGGGGAATAAGAAGTAGAATCACTACAACAATACAGAAGATATGTTTACATCCTTTTTCAAATGTTTTTATTTATGATCTGGCCACTTTAAGGTCAAATATTCTTTATAAGATGAGCAGGATACGTCTGACATTTTTGTGAATAGCAGTTAAGTAAGCGAGAAGATTGATGCCGATTTCATAGCTGCTGAAGATATACCTAGCTTAGCTTAGCTTAGCATAAAGGCTATGAACAGATAGCCTGGCTCTGTACTAGACGACTCCATCAAGCCCTCAGAAGCAAACTAATGTAGGCCAAGATACCTCGTCTGTTTGAATTGTTATAAAAAAGTGTTATACAACCATTTGTGCTCACATGGGATGATGTGTGCTGGCTGGGTAGTGAGAGAAAAATGATGTACAGTAAGATTTCTGGATGGGTTGGCTGTTGAGCAGGTTTTCTTTCCTTAGCTTCTTTTTCTACTTTCAGTTAATGCTAAGCTAAGCTAACTGGCTTCCAGTGTCATATTGAAAGCACCAACTTAAAGAGTCGTCTCAGTCTCACTATTTAACTCTCAGAAGATTCACATTCAGACAACTTCATACATCCCAGAAGGGTGATTCAGATTCACAGCCTTACAGAGCCGTTGAAAGAAGCAAAGACAACATAAGGGAAACAAACAGTCACAGCAGCACTCAGGCGTTCACATGTCAGTAAGAACAGGTCGTCAAATGAGAAACCAGCGCTGTCAATCTAGAATTTCATAATACAGAAGAAAGCACATCATGTGTGTTAACTCAAATACTTTGAATGTCCATTTTCATCATGATTTTTTTGTTGCATATTTCATACTTTGGCTCAGTTTTTAAAACAGCTTATGCTTCTAAAAAATCATAGTATTTGTATTTGACACTACTGGAGTGAACTCCCGCACCCTAACCGACTGTCAGTTTGGATGTTTGATGTCTTCAGCATCTGTGAGGTGTACGTTTCTTCTGACTTCCCCCCCTGTATTAAATCATCGTCAGGCCTCAGCGGCTCACGTCTCCTCCACCTGCCTGCCCTTGAAGCTTCACCACACCTGCAGAGTGCTAACATGGCTGCACCACGCTGTGCCCGTTCATTGATTCACTAATGATTCACACTCACAACACGGCTGCTCTAAAAAGCTTTCACTCAATTATGACTCAGAAGTTTGGTTCGAGTTCTCATTAAATGAAATGAAAACTTTGCTGACGACACGCCATCAAATTTTCATCTTTCTGACAGAATGGATGTTTGACGCTGAGCGGTGACGACAGGCTGAATGTAGTCATCCTTAATGTGGTGCTGAGATGACCGAGGGTTTGGTCCAAAATCCTCTCGAGTTGGCTCTCGGAGATTGCATGAATATTATTAGAAGAGAAAAGGGTGTTCAGAGGGAGAGGAGGGAAGGTAGTTTTTATCTGAGGGAGGAAAAAGTCCGGCTGTTTGATGAGACTCAAATCTTTTTTAGTCTCGCTCTATGTTTTTATATTTCATTTCATCCGTTTTCTAATGTTGTAAACATGACCAGAATCTTCCAATCTCAGGGGATTCAACCCGACTACCAATGTAACCCTCCTCTCTTTGTTTATTTAAATCAGGTAGCATGTTACAACCAAGCGGCAACCTCCGGTCTTGAAAATCCAATCCAATGAAGCCAATGTGAAAGTGCAAAATCCTGCAGTTTGTCGAGTGTCCGCTTGAGGCTGGCTCCAAGAAGTCACATAACCACAACAGGAAAAAAAGGCGTTTTTACAGCATAAATTAACATGTTTATTACAGCCTGGTACAAAAAAAACTAAATCGGTCTGATTAGTTCTTGTCCTCACTGGCACCACACATTACTCTTGCAAGGCATCACTAATTTAAGCTTTAAGTGTGTTTCTTGACGAAGGTTTAGAGGGACCGAAGCATTGTGCCTTTTTTTTTTTTTTTTTTAAAGGATTTGTGACGAGTAATGTGCGGGATCTTTTCTTTTCAATGTGATATTTTTTATGTCATGCTCACTTACTTCATGAGATAGTTTGCGTCTTATATCTTGAAATAAGATGTTTATCTGGACTTGTCGGGTCAAGAAGAAGAAGAAGATACTTTATTAATCCCACAAGAGGAAGTTCACTTTATACTCTCTGTTATTGAGACATGTTACACACACACACACACACACACACACACACGTAGGCTGAAACACACACACACATGCACAAACAGGATCTTATGGACATGGACTAATGGAGAGATGTCAGAGTGAGGGGGGTGGTTTTGGTGCCATGCTTGAGGGCACCTCGGCAGTGCTCAGAAACCTCTCCAGCTACCAGACCAATATCCAGGCTTGGGCTGCAATTTTGACCACAAATTGGACAAACACTTTTGAAGATTTGAGTTTTTTGCAGTGTATGTTTTGAGATTAGGGTCGAAGGAGTTTGACAAAAAGAAACATGAGGTTTAGGAACAAAAGAACGGTGTGATCGATGCTGCTCAATTTGTTCTTGTTCTTATTTCAGGAAGCAGAGAACAGAGAACATTTCTGAAAACATTTATAAAAATCTGTTTCCCCCGCTGAAATAATAACGCTGTGTTTGTCTCTGTCTGTTCTTGCAGGGTGAGCTGTTGAGCCCCTGCCGTTGTGACGGCTCCGTGCGCTGCACACATCAGCCCTGCCTCATCCGCTGGATCAGCGAGAGAGGCTCGTGGAGCTGCGAGCTCTGCTACTTCAAGTACCAGGTCCTGGCCATCAGCACCAAGAACCCTCTGCAGGTAAGAGGAAGCACGAACACGGCAGCTTATCTGACAAAGACAGAAACGTTTGAACTGAACATAAAAAAAATAAAGGAAAAGTGGAAGGGCTAAAAAACTGCAGTTCCTCAATTGACCACTTGAGGTTTTCTCCCAAAGTGAGCTCATCCTTATAGAGAACAAACCATATGACGTATTTTTGTAGGCCAACCCTGAAGTAGCATCGCCATGAGGGTCTAACGAGAATTCTCCTCTGGGATGTTTTCATTGGATTTTGGATCACTGCAGAAAATAATCTCTGTGGTAAACACACGTTTCTGAAGCGTAGGCGTTTTGTTCAGCAGGATAATCTTCACAGAAGTAAAAACCTGACGTTATGCTAAAGCTAACTACACCACGGTTGGATGATTGTGACGTCACTAGCGTTATGCTTCAGACGATCTCCGATAAATTAATCCACGTAGCTTAATAAATAGTTTACTAACATAATATTCACCTTAACCTAAAGATTAAACCTACAGGAGACATCTCCGACTAGTGAGAGAGTTCCCGCCCTCTGTGTCCGGCGTGATGACCTTTAATGTCCACGACAACCACTGTAGTCACATTTAGCCGCTTGTTAGTAACCGCCTTTTTAAAGACGAGTAAAAACTTCAAAATTCTCAAGTCGGGGTTTTATGGTATTAAGGTCAAATGTCTGAGCAGAAACAAACAGGCTTGTACAAAAGGAAAGTTTGTCTCTTTAAACCGTTTCCTCATCTATTAAAACTGCAGGGGGGATATTTTTTACAAGTCACCTGTTAAATTATAGCAAGGCTAAACGTTATCAGTAATTATAGGCATGTTGCTTTGACTGACATGTGGCCGTCTCTACTTGTCTGATGAATCACTGCACTAAACAGCTTGAGAACAACAACAAGATGGCGCCTGCCAAAACAGCGAACACGAGGTTTTTAAAATGTAGTCCAGAAACCGATCGAGGACGACGACGTCGGGGGTGGCTACTTCCACGTCTCATGTCCAGTCTCTGATTTAAGCAAAAAAAATAATCATAAAAAAATGTGCTGGACACAAGCCGTCATACTCCCCCCTCTTGGAATATCAGAATGTGAGCTCGGATACTCTGCATGTTGAGGTGAATCCGACTCAAGCTGCTCATTGGATTAAAATGAACAAACAGACCATCGCAGCATGGCTCAGTACGGGTTTGGTTTGGCATAGCGTCCTCGTCAATATTTTTACTGAAAGTCTTATAGGCATATAGGGAATTAGAGAATCACCATGAAAAACCAGCCGCCGAAGTAACGTGGATATATAAACCCCCCCCCCCTCCTCGACACGCGGTCCAACACTGAACACTGTCAGGCTCTGTGAGGTAGCATTTTTAAAAATCCAGGCTGAGTGATCTTATTGCATGGGAGGGGCGAGTAGCCGCTGACTGTGACATTACATAATAACATATACAACATAAAAACAGTGCTGCATCAGACGCAACACTCTCATAGAGAACAAATCCTGGGCGGTCTCTGTGCTGCGAGTCCTGTTTGCCATATTGTGCTGACACATTTTCTCTCTGCGTCACTGTCCTTCTGCCCTCCTTTTCAGAGGCTGCCAATGGCTCTTAAATCTATTGATAAGGTGCCATCTATTGTGTGTGTGTGAGTGTGTGTGTGTGTGTGTGTGTGTGTGTGTGTGTGTGTGTGTGTGTGTGTGTGTGTGTGTGTGTATGTCTAATATTTTTAGATTCCTCTCTTTGCTGAGACAAAGTGTGGTAGCAGTACAGTTATTATGTCGACTTTAAACATGAGTAGAATATTTCTGTTTTTATAAGAGTAGTCGTTTGACAATCTTCCGGGTTTCAGAAGTTTTCATGTTTTCTTCTTCCGCTTCATCAACAGCAGGGTTGGTCATTTTCCTCCAGATCCACTTTTTAAGATTCTGGTTGAAATTGTCTTTAGGTCCTGACAGAAATTAACAACTCATGTTCTCTGAAAAAGGAATGAAGAAAGTCCGTCATCTGTAGCAGTTTGTAAGCCTGTAAAAACGTCAACCAATGTCTGCCACGAGGTACCAATCTGATGAACCAATCAGGCGCCTCCCCGTCTCCTTTGCATGCACGAGCCCACACTCAAAGCGTGTCACCGATGACTTTAGGAGTTTATACTGTGAGTTTATTTACCGCTGAATAAGACATGAGACGACGTAGTTTCTACACAATGCAAGCGATGAGTTGAGGTCCACTTCCTGACCTCAACGGGGCTCCTGCATGTAAGTGAGGGGGCGTGGCTTATGAGGGAGCACAGAGGGGAGGGGGCAGGTGCAGACGGAGCACTGAGGGAATGCTACTTTCAAAATCATGCTTGTTTTCAAAAATGACCAACCCTGCCTTTAAATCCTCTCACATCCCGTTGAGACTTCTTTAAGAGTCTTGACCTTTAGCCTGTGAGTGTTTGGACTTCACTTACGGACAAATTATTAATATTCAAAACCCCCAAACTATCCCCCCTTTCACGTGTGCAGCCCCCCCAAGCTAAAAGAAAAGGAACATTATGGTGCATTTGAGGGTAACCTACCACCGGATTTAACATGATAAACTCCCCTTCACATTGAGCTTTATTCATCTTTAAATGGGATTTAGTTACACTCACATATTTGAGAAGAGCAACGTCAATCAATCAATCAATCAATCAATCAATCAATCAATCAATCAATCAATCAATCAAACTTTATTTGTCTAGCACTTTTCATACAACAAATGTATCCCAAAGTGCTTTACATCAACATTTAATCAAACAGCAACAACATGACTCCCTCCCCCACCTCTACTTCACAATCCAAAAACTAAGGTAAGAAATAACTAGATAAGAACAGGTACTGAGGAAACACCATCATTTATTCTTAATGAGGAAACACAGGAGGTTAGAAATGTAATAAAACACATAAAAGGGTTTCTAAACTGTTTGAAATATTTACTGAAATGCAGCGATACGTTATTTTGGACGTAAATAGAACGCTTGAAATGGATCGTCTCTTCTCTTAGAGATCTTCTTTTTACCTGATTTGATACTTTTTCCTCTTTCCAGTGGCAGGCCATCTCTCTGACGGTGATCGAGAAGGTGCAGATCGCCGCCATTATCCTGGGCTCCCTTTTCCTCATCGCCAGCATCTCCTGGCTCATCTGGTCCTCCCTCAGCCCCTCGGCCAAGTGGCAGCGCCAGGACCTGCTCTTCCAGATCTGCTACGGCATGTACGGCTTCATGGATATCGTCTGCATAGGTAACGGTGGAGCAGAACACAAGGAACATGCAAACATAAAGTCACACCTTAGTTTTGTATAATCGTAGCTTTAGCAGCATTTATAGATTGATTGCACGAAGATGTTTTTAGTAAAGATGGAAGAAGCAAAAGGTTTAGTCGAGAGAGAATCCAAAAGATGCAGCCATGTGAGTTTGTCTGCAACACCACAGAAGTAAATTAATAAACAAAGGCTGTGATTTGAAACATGTATCCACTTCTTCACACTCTGTCGGTCGTTAGGGGTCATACGACATTACACAAAATGGACACCAAATAAGCAGATGGCCCATAGGTAGGAGGCGACGACTACACTTAAAAAAGCAAAAGCAGATTTCAGTTGTGTCGCAGAGAATAAACATTTTGTGTTTTCTGTGAGCAGACCTGGTTCCACTGTTCTTGTGTTGTGGTGAGTTGCCAGTGGAAGACAGCACTGAGAACAGATGGCATCAGATATCTGCACCGAGATTATTGCCAACTGTCTATTCTCATGCACAGGCGAGATGGAAAGTTCCTACCTACGAGGCTGATTGCAGCTCGCGGTGGGGCTTTTAGCATAATATTTGATGTAAAGGCAGTGGAGAATTCATTTGCTTTCATGCACTGTCCTTCACCCTGCTCCTTTTTTTTCTTTTTCTGTGCAGGCCTCATCATCCACGAGGGATCATCAGTGTATCGAATCTTCAAACGATGGCAGGCTGTCAATCAGCAGTGGAAAGTACTGAACTATGAGAAATCAAAGGACTTGGGCGACCCGGTGAGCTCGAGCAGCAAGGCGGGCGCTCGCGGCGGCCGCGGCAACCCTCACGGCCTGGCCAGCAGCAGCGCCGGGCGACAGAGCAGGAGGCTAAGGACTATTCTGAACCACCACTGTGGATACACAATCCTGCACATCCTGAGCCAGCTGAGGCCGAACGACCCGCGGATCAGCGCCGCCGCCAACCGGGAGGTGGTGATGAGGGTCACCACCGTATGAGACGGACGAGGATGTCAGTCTCTGTGCGCAGAAAATGTAAATGAAAGCAACGGACTCACGGACCTGATCTCAAATTTAAAAAACAAGACTTGTGTAGGCGACAGGAGTCCTGCGAGGAGCTGCCAGACAGACGGCACACACACTTGAGGATATCTCTCCTCTTGTTTCGTACAACAAAAGGAAAAGCCTGATGCTCCTTTTTTCAATAATTTAAGAACTTGCGAGAAAATAAGGATGAAAAAGCATTCAAAGACATCAAACAGAAAAAGGCGAATAAAACGTGTAAACAGGCTTTATAACCTAACCCAAGATGACGAGACGTTTTCTCCAGATCAATATCAGGATGCACAGAGACATTTTACTTTTGATTTGATCCTCTTGCTTTTGGTTTGTATCTCTCTTTTTTTTTCTGGGTTTTCTTTTTTACTGCTCACTTTGATTTTTTGTACGGATGTATGATTTTTAGAGGAAATCATGTAACTCCATACATGCCAAGCATTTCCAGACATCGATGTAAAAAATGATCTTTAGAAATTTCTACGAGCTGCAACGATGCTGGTAAAAAAAAAAAAAAAAGACCGAAAACTGAAACAAACAAACCGACAAAACAAAAAACATGAGGGGAGGTGGGGGGAGGGGGGGGGGGGGGGACACTGAGGTGACGACTGAACAAATATCTCAAGTTAAAAAAAATTAAAAAATGGAAAAAAAGAGAAAACAATAAGATTCAGTGACACTTAAACTTTTTGCAATAAGGAGACGTATGTACATTTCACAGGGGGATTTTTGCATGGGTATATAATTTTATTCTTCATCACATAACATAAGCACATGACAAATTTGCTCTATTTCGAATGGTGCTTGCCAAACTAAACACTCTAGAGACATCTGATTTCATCGCACCGACTTTTTGTCCACATGACAAAATGGCTACAGTGTGTTACAGCTCTTTCAGCTCAAATACAGATTGTTGCTGCTGTGTGTGTGCTGATTCAGATTTGATAATAAGTAAACTATTGGATTAAAAACAGGGATTGATGATCTCTTACTACTCCGTCTCTTGACTCTTCTTTACTCCACTCTGGACCCCTGCATGTCCTGGATGAATGTGTGGCTTTGGTTTGTTTTTATAAAGATTTATTTTGGGGCTTTTAATGGAGAGATAGGAGAGTGGATAGATTCAGAAATCAGGGAGAGAGAGTAGGGAATGACATACAGGTGGGATTTGAACCTGGGCCGCCCGCTTGGAGGAGCAAAGCCTTCATACGTGGGGTGTGCGCACTAACCACTGTGCCCCCTGCTTTTTTAACCTTTTTTTTTATGGCCTTTATATTGGATAGAGTCAAAAACCTGGGGTGAGAGAGACAGTGGGGAATGTCATGCAGGAAAGGAGCCACAGGTCAGATTTGAACCCGGGTCGCCCACTTGGAGGAGCGTAGACTTTCATACATGGGGCGTGCGCACTAACCACTAGGCCACCAGCACTTCATAACGTGTTGCTTTTTAAGTCTCCTATGTGTTACATCCTGATTTGTTCAAGTTAACCGTCAATTCAAAGTGAAGCAGATCTAGAAGGAAGTCACTTGATGACAGTGAAGCTGCAGACTAGTAAATTATTTTGATCCTTTCAAGCCAAAGAAGTTAAACTGATTTTGTGGTCGCAGCTTTTTTTATTGTGATGACTGTGAGCTGTCCTCTGTCGTTCATGATTTAAACCTTTAACACATCTTTTCTGTTGGAAACTCAAGAGAAAATATTGCAGCCATCACATTACATTGAGACTATTTAACAGTACATGTGATTATGTTTGATGCCGCACGAGCTCGACTCAGACGACACTCATTTATTCATTTGGCTTAACCTTTATTTACACGAGTCAGTCCATGAAAACAGGACCAAGAGTCTGCACACGGGCCTGCAGCTTAGTGAGGCCGTGCTAACATCTGAAGCACATCAGTGCTCTGAGGGAAATGTAAAGGGCAGCATGCTAACATTCTCATATTGACACTACTAACATGCAGATGGTCGGCATGTTTACCATCTTTAATTTGGAGCCCGAGCATGCTTTGCTTTGATTTACTTAACATATAATACAGCTGATGTTTTTTCCTTTGTGTATCTGTCGTGTCTTGATGCCTGCTGCAGATCTAATCTGCTTCAGGATGATAATAAAGTGGAAGTTGATTTTGAAGGCTAGTTTTTTTTATAGATTTAGTATCATCATCTGACTGTACTATAGAGGTCTGAAACCAAATTTAATGGAAATTCACTCAATCCAACCAACGTCTGCAACCAGGAGAATGAATCACTCCACAACAATTTGAATTTATGGTGTCAGAATAATCGGAGGAGATGTAACTTCCCCACAGAGGCACTTTGAGGTGAACCAGGGGGGCCAGGTTATAACAATTTATAACAATATTCCCTCAAGACCGAATTTCCTGAAACCTGAAATTAAATTCCTCATTGACCGTGAGGGCCGGTGACATGTTGTTATTTCAGTAAGAAAATCTAATTATCAGCAGCTGAATTCCTTTGAGCTGCTTAAATATCAGGCTTCTGTTACTGAGCATTGTGACTCACTGAGTGGAGCCACAGTTAAAGTGATTAGTAAATAATAACTCTGGTTAAATTTGTGCCAGTGGACACATATAACTCTGACTATGAGATGCCTGTTAAATCCTGTATTTAGTTTTTGGTGGTGTTTATCTCACAGCCAGACAGACAAGTTGTCACTGAAGTGTGCCGGTGCAAAAAGTTTTCTTCGCTGGAAATCGGTTAGTGTTTGTCGCCCTCCAGTGGTTGCTGTAGTACTTGTCGGCCAATCGCCCTCAATATGAAACCATTTCATGTCTCAAAGGGACAGAAAAACAAAAGTATTTTCTCTTTCCTGCAGCTAGAGGGCGATACAAAGCCTGCAGCAAGAAGAAAACAACATCTGAAGGTGTGTGGAAAGTGTTGATGAACTCTGGCTGTCTCTCTTTTCTTTTTGGACCATGCAGAGACAAACAGAGAAACAAGGACAAGAAGTGATCCAGCGGTTTGGATGAAATATCAAATAAGACATCTTTTTACTTTATTACACTTTATGTTGTATTAAAGCAGGAATAGTCTTCAATAGGAACATTTGATGTTACTCGGATCTTGTACCTAAATAAAAGTTAAGCAGTGTAAAAATATTTTAACATATCCTGAATTGGAAGTCATAGTTACGGTACAGAAGGCATTCAATTATTATAATTAAAAAAATAATTTCACCCTCTATTACTCTGATACAGGCCTAGTAGGCTAGATGATTAATCTGATACATATAATAATAATTAATAAAATACATTAAAAAAAATAGTTGGAAAAATTCGGCTTATTATCATTGTTGTTATTAGAAGTTGCTGTACTAGTAGTAGTGTTATCAATTTTAAATATTACGCCTATTAGTATCAGTTTCATGCTCAATAAAATGTTTTATTTTGAAATGTGTAGCCGGAAACACATTTTTTTTAATATTTAGATATTTTAATTTCGAAAGGAAACTGCATAAAGAAAATGTTAGACCTCGAAAATACAACTATAAACTATTATCTAAACTTTCTTTCACTCCATGTGCCATGTAAAAAGTTTAATAACAACAATTAAACGGGTCTACCTTGTTTTATTTTGGTAGTTCGTGTATTTTGGTAGAGGTAAGTGAGTCTCGAGCTCTCCGGCTCAGAATCAACTCGAGACTTTTTCACAGAATAAATCAGGTCACGGGACTGAAAGAGGGGCTGCTAACAATGGGAACATTTGTTAAACATTGCCGGTGTGTCTGACTTTTGTCCTCCCCTCCTACTTCCCCTCCTCCTCCCTCCTTACCTGTCCGGCAGGTTAACACCTTCACGCTGGATGTCCAACCTGCCGCCGGCCGGATTTTCCTGCTGGGAAGAAGCGAGGAAGAAGAGAAACTAACCTGACGACCAGAATGAAGTTGGCAGGTTACAGTTTCGTTTGAAGTTTTATAACTTTTTTTTTTTTAAATCTTAAGTTTGAACATTTTTAAATCAAGAGAAGAAGAAGATGTTTTCCTTCCTGCGGAAAGGTGAGTTTTGCGACAGGTGTTTGTGCTGTTCTTTACATTTGTAAAGCTGCTTACTGTGGGATTCGTTTTATACTGTACGATTTAATTCACCTTTGCACAAGTTGACCTTTTATAAATACGTTTTTATTACGTCACTCTTTACGTTTCTTTAAATTCTACATGAGAACAATTTAGACACAAACTTATTTTTCACTCAAAAGATTCAGCACATCTTATGGATTTATATCGTGTTATTACAAAGTTATTAAAAACTTTATTACTCCTTTGATTGTAGAATATTACAGGCTCCTGTGTGTGTTTCTGAAAGAGGATTTTATGCATAATGAATATTTTAACTTTAACATTCCTGTAGAAAACGTTTAAATAAATGACTTTACAAAGTATTTTTTTAATAGAATCCGACCGATTAATCAGCCAAGCCGATAATATCACCTCAAGTGTCGATCAGTATCGGCTAATTTTATCACAGATATGCGCCGATATTACTAGATATTTTTTTTAAAGTGAAATAGCATTTAATTTGAGTTTTACTGTATTACACTTGCATCTCTCTTTCACCAGCAGAGGGCGCTATACAGACTACAACAAACATCATCACACCAAATCATGCTCAGTTACTTTCCAGTTTAGTGACCATCTTGTCTTAATTAAATATCTTTTTCCAAAAGTGTTCGATAACTGCATTTGAGGAATCAACACAATCAATGTGTAAATATAAATCTATCACTACAGATCGAACATAGATCTCTAAGAAAGATATCGGCCGATGTATCAGTATCGGTATCGGACGACCCCACCGCGGCGTGGCGTGAATAGTTTAGTATGTAAATATTCTTGTATGTTTCTGGGTAAATAAAGCAGCGGGACCGTCTTTAACCTGATGATTACCTGTGCGTTTTTCTCTCATGGTTTGTTTCTGTGTGTGACAGAGTTAGTTCTGTGTGCTCTGGGATTACGCCGGCGACTGTAAATCCTGTTCTAATTACACCCGTTTGCTTCCAGTCAGAGACCCCCCTCCTGAGAACATCCACATCTCCTGTTTGCCACCCAGTATTCCCACAGACCAGGAGCCGGAACAAACTGGAGGAATAGGTAACACGGGTGTTTGTTTTGTAGACACTATTGCTTTCTTTTTAAAGGGGTTGTCATGGCAACGTTCTGAAATGCTTGCTGTGACACTCTGCAGAACTTTCCCTGCCCCAAAAACTTAGGGACTGACTCTCTTCTTTGGCCCTTAACATAAACAAATGTTTGACGTTTATAAGCCCAATAATCTTTCTCATTGACTGTATATAAATAAGGACAGTGTGTCTCCTGCTCCTCCTGTTGTACAGCAGTGAGGCCAAAGTTATCCCCTGCGACAGGGTCCAGACATTTTGAGCTAAGGTGTGTGCAGAAAGTACCTTTTCAAACATCTATCTGTGCTGTGCTTTGGTCAGAATATAACATGAATCAAGCACCAGAGGAGGTTTGTGACCCTGTAGAAACCAGCTCTCTCAGAACGCTCCGTTTTGGTGTGTGTGTCTCTTTAAATACAAAGAGCCCCGCCCCCTGAGTTTTCCCCTTAGACATCACTCCTCTGTTGCTAGAATAAAAATGACGGACCTGAACAAAAGTTTTACTCTAGGCTGGGGGTGGAGTCCATGGGTGGAGATACCAGGGGAGGGGAGGGGATTTTTTTTTTACCGGAATCCCACTGTGACATCACAAGGAGAGCACATTTGAAACGGAGCATTTTTCTCTGTGTTGTAAGACTTATGCAGACCACAAACAAAGGACTGGATGGGTTTATTTCACATGTTGTGGGTCAGTAGACACTCAGGTTACACAGATATATGTATTAGTGGATTTTTTCATAAAATGTCTCCTTTAATAAAAACACACTTTTAACTTTCTGATAGAACAGTAACGATCTGTCATATAAAACAGGAGATCTGCTTTCACCGCTCTTAGACTTTTATGTTTGTCAGATCAGATCAAAAAATAACGTCCGTTTACTGTTCTGCTTTTGAACACTCACTTCCTCTTTAACGCAGGTGTTTTTCATCAAACGTCTACCTGTCAATGCTCCTCGGCGTGTCCTGTTGTTGGGCTGTTTGTGTGACCTTCAGAATATGGTGATTTCTGTGTGCTTTAGTTTTTGTGGTTCTTTTCCCCTGTCATGTTTGAGCAGGCGATGTTGTGGAGGAGAAAGCGGTGATCCAGACCACACACACACACAGAGTCACACCCCCGTCCGTCTTCCTCCAGAAACAGAATAATGAACCTGTTTCCAGCACTTACTTTGACCAGAGGGTCCCTGTTCCTGACGACCACGGGGAGGTAATCCACGAGACCATAATCAAGATCTGACATGTGCTGATTTATATCTGCAGGACTGTGTCACCTTTGGAGGATTTTTCATGCTGTTGTTAATATAATGACTAGGAATAATTCAGTTTCTGGGGGGAAGTATTTGCTTTGTCCTTCAGGTTTAATGAGAGTTTGCAATAAAAAAAAATAAAAGGTGCAGTTTGAAGATGGTTAGCCTAGGCCCCGTCTCCTCTCGTTTCCAGTATTTATGCTAAGCTAACATCGCTCTGAATTTGCCTTAATAATCTGAAAGTGGTTTCTTTTAGCTCGTCTAGCTCTTGTCAACAAATGAGTTAATTTTGTGACCCAGTGAGGCCTCATTCTATTTACAACTCCCAGTTAATATTTAATCCAGAAACTGTTCCTCAATCGATTAAGATTTGTATCATGAGCTAAGGTAATAACACCTGAACTCTTAAGTTAGAGTCCTCTTTCTGTTTTCCTTATTTATGGATTTGAACATCACTCGTCGACCCTTTTTTAGTTGCCTCACTTTGATATCGTTTCCCTATTTTACTTCTTTGTTAATAAATAACTTTATTAAAAACAAAACAAAAGGCGGGTGTTATTGCAAAAGCACACTGCGTAAAGTTTCAATCAAACTTTATTTGTGTAGCGCCAATTCATGCCAAATGTTATCTCAAGACACTTCACTAAAGAGCAGGTAAAACACTGTACTCACCGCTATACCACTAAGACCCAACATCAATCCATCATGAGCACTAAACAACATTTAACAAAGTTACAGTGGGAAAAAAAGCGTTCTTTTAAGAGGCAGAAATCTTTGGAAAAGTTTGACTTCACCAGTGTGACCGTTTGTGTTTCCTTCTCCTGCAGAGGGGGATCAGCCTCCGTAAGCTGTGGGCCTTCACCGGGCCGGGGTTTCTGATGAGCATAGCCTACCTGGACCCGGGTAACATCGAATCCGACCTGCAGTCTGGAGCTAAAGCTGGCTTCAAGGTAAGGCTGTCACTATACTGAATCTTGAAGTACTTTGTCTCCTCGTTGGTCTACAAAGTAGAAGAAAAAAAGAGAAATGAATGCACATTAATGTTTCCTGAAACCACAGGTTACATCTTCATATTCTCTCTTATGTTTCACTAATGGCTGAGAAATTTAGTTTATAAAGGCTTTAGAGAAAGAAACGTTAGAAACCCTTTATGAAGGACTTACAAATGTGTCATTATTTTCCCTAAAAAGTTTAGGAGTTTTCAAGTTTTGAGGTCAGAATCATACACCAAATGTACAAAAGGTGCAGTAGAGGGGCTGTGCAGGTATGAGTTTTATTTACAGTGAAAATATCTTCCAGGATTAATCTCCTGCAGTTCATCGAGTGTCCGCTTGAGGCTGAGTGCAGGAACACAGGAAGTCGCTTGTTTACAGCCTGGTACAAAAAACATAATAGGTCTGATTATTTTGTGTAAAAGATTGCAGCAGTAAGCCACAGAAACCGTGAGTTATAAATGATATGCATACTTTATTTACTGCACTTCATTTAGTTATTGAAATATTGAGAAATGTAAGCACATATTATATATCTTATTAAATATCGCACAGAGAAAAGATACTGCAACTTTATCTTATTTTAATACCGTTCATCCTTACTTCAGGATTATTTTTCAACAACTTTTCACACACTTTGTAGACCTCTTTTATTTTAATAATCTGGCTGATTAACAGATGATGCCTCTGTTTCTGCTCCCCGTCAGCTCCTATGGGTGCTGCTGGGAGCCACCATCATCGGCCTGCTGCTGCAGCGGCTGGCGGCTCGGCTGGGCGTCGTCACCGGGATGCACCTCGCTGAAGTCTGCAACCGGCAGTACCACACTGTGAGAAAACCATCTTCTTCTTTTCTTTCTTCTTCTTTCCTTCCCAGAAACAGCGTGGCGCCTCTTAGTGTTGCACGGGAACAATAAACACGGATTAAATAAGCAAACCAAGACACAAAGACGGAAACATAAAGCAGAGGAAAATAAATAACAGAACAGCAGAACCGTTTTCATCTTCAATAACTACGATAACAACAATATTATCTGTGCAATATCTTTAGAATACAGGATGTTAAAGTAGACATAAACATGGAACAAGACGGGGTAGAGCTATAGAGAATTGAAAACAGTGGAGTGGAGTTTGATTTAGACAAAAACTTTTAGAGGCAGTAAACTGAAGTAATCCTGGTTTACTGTAACGGCCTCGTTGCATAATCCGCTTTGTTCTAACAGCAGAAATAATCTGAAGATTATTTGATGAAGACTGTGAGCCGTTCTCAAAAACTGTGAGGAAAAAAAACTAAGCGTGACATCATGAGTTCCTCGTGTGAATATTTCTTCATCTATCTTGTGTAAACACGTCTCGTCGTCCTCTGTGATGCCGGAGAGGGAACATTGAGCGTTAACCACGCGGCTGCTGAACATGTGGAGCGTCCTTTTGTTCTTTAATTCAGCCGGCCCGCTGAGTTTCTGCTGCACAGAGTTTAACTGTTAAAGGAGTCGGAGGGCAGAGCTGAGAAATGAAATGTTTTCATTTGGGCTGCCAGTCTGATCCAGTCGGTGTTGATTTACCTGTCATCATAAGAATAATAATAATAACTTCATTCATAAAACACCTTTTTAAAACAGGGGTTCATAAAGTACTTTCACATACAAGCAGACGCAAACATGAGGATAAAAGCATGAGAACCTAAACATCAAAATAACCAGAAGAACACAAAATGAACATCATGAGAACCAAGACTGCATCGGACCGTGTCGTCCCCTCAAACACCACCTGACGCCCAGCCTCCACCATCGCCACCGTCGTCCCCTCAACCTCCGCCGTCCTCCTTCATGCACGGATCATTCATGGATCTCTGAGCTTGTAATGCAAGACAAATTTGTGCAAACAGACAATAAAGTGTTATCTTTTTTTTATTGAGTACACAGATGGCATACAACTTCAGGAGACGCTTTTTTTAGTTACCCCTTATCTTATCTTATCTTAGCATGCACGGCCCGCTCTGACCTCCACCTCAGCAGAAATGACGTGTGGACAACAGGAACGAGAGGAATACAAAGGAGAAATCCTTCCTGCAAAGCGTCTCAAGATAACACTTGTTATGAATTGGTGCTTTACAAAATAATGATTGATTGGTTGCATGGTGGTGCAGTGGTTGGAGCCTCTCTGTGTGGAGTTTGCATGTTCTCCTCCCACAGTCCAGAGACATGCTCGTTATGGTTAACTGCTGACTCTAAATTGTCAGTTGGTGTGAGTGTGGCTGATTGTCTGTCTCTATATGTCAGCCCTGTGATTGGCTGGTGAACAGTCCAGGATGTTAACCCCGCCTCTCACCCAATGACAGCTGGGATCAGCTCCAAGACCTAAATTTTATTAAAAAAGCAATAAAATGAATATTTATCTCTCTATAAATAAAAAAGTTTAAAATTGGTTATTTAAAAGACAAAGCTGGGAGGATTTTACCTCCCAGCAAAGCAGATCAGAAACTGATTTAAAGGATTATTGCAATACCCATCAAACTTCAGTGAGTATTATTTGACGTAACAACAGATTGTTCAGACTCAGAACTGACCAGATCCTCCAACAAAAGTAGAATTCAGATTCAAAGGATTGAGTTATTTCATCTGTTTCACCTCTAAACAGCTGAATCAAAAATATCTGTTTCTTTATTGTTAGTTTGTATTTTGTTGCACTAAATGTACACGTTAAAATCCAGTAAAGACAAAGTCGTACGTCGGCTATAAAATGTCCCAAAGGTCGAGAATACATTGTAATGGAAAAATCTGTGTGTGTTAAACTAGAAAGGACACTCGCTGCACGCCTCCGCCGAAAGTCCACTCCATGAAATGCAAATCAGCATTTTCTTTTCATTAATTCATCACTTATTCTGGACACTTCACTTGAAGAAGTCTGTTTTATGTCACTTTATGTCACAGTTCAGGATCAAATATCGTTCGTTTTACTCTGAATATGTCTTCTTCTTCTTCTTCTTCTTCTTCTTCTTCTTCTTCTTCTTCTTCTTTGTCTTTCTCTAAATGTTGTGATTTTAAAGGATTGTGTGTTTTTGTTATGGGTTTGGAAAGTTACTCTTTAAGCTAAAGTAGCTACTCAAACCTCACCTATACAACCTCTATAACCTTTATTAAAGCTTCTTCACAAAGGTGACTATGGGGCTGTTTTTCTAAACTCTTCTAATTTCTTTAAAATGTGTTTTGATTTGTAAACAGACCCTCCTCCTTACAGATATTTATTTCTTTGTAGCTGTGTCTGACCGCTTCATAGTTGAGGTTGATTTATTTTTACTTAAATGCTGCACATACGTAGTATCACATGACGCTCACATGACGCTCACATGACGCTCACGTGACGCTCACGTGACGCTCACATGACGCTCACATGACGCTCACATGACGCTCACATGACGCTCACATGACGCTCACCTGTTTGTCTTCCCAGGTGCCTCGGATCATCCTGTGGTTGATGGTGGAGCTCGCCATCATCGGCTCAGACATGCAGGAAGTCATCGGCTGCGCCATCGCTTTCAGCCTCCTCTCTGCCGGCAGGTGATGGAGAGCACACACACAACGTTTATGCAGCGAATGCCGGGTTGTGTTTGATAATTCATGCGGAGGGCGGCCCGTGATCTTTGTCACAGCAGCAGCAGCAGCAGCTCATTCTCATCAACGGCTGCAAGACATCCCCTCGTTCTTCTGCCTCCCCCCTCCCCTCCCCTTCTCTTTCACTATCAAACAAAGAAAAACATGTCCAGATTAATCCTCTTAAATCAGTTCTGACAAACTGTAGGGGAGATAAAACATCATATTTTACAGCCTATCAGAAAGCGTGGAGTGGAGGTAGAAATTTGAGTTAAAAGAAAGAATCAGGGCGCGGTCACACTGGCCATCTGTACTGTGCTGTACTCAAGCACTTTAATGACTTTGGGGCTATTTGTGAGCCATTTCAATCAGACACAGCCATAAAAATGTTTTACTTTATTTTTATAACTTAGGGTTGAAGCGTGCTTGGGCACGGTACGGATGGCCAGTGTGACCGCGCCCTCAGTTACCTCAGATTTGTACAGTCATCCTCTACTGGAGTTAAAATGAGAGTTTAACTGTGCTTTGTGTGTGTGTGTGTGTGTGTGTGTGTGTGTGTGTGTGTGTGTGTGTGTGTGTGTGTGTGTGTGTGTGTGTGTGTGTGTGTGTGTGTGTGTGTGTGTGTGTGTGTGTAGGATTCCCTTGTGGGGTGGGGTCCTCATCACCATCATCGACACATTTGTCTTCCTCTTCTTGGATAAATACGGTAGGTTTTTAGTCTCGTACTCATCTTACAATTTAATTTGTCTTCATAACAACAGCAACAAATCAAACGCCCTCGTTAATCCCCGCGCAGGTTTGAGGAAGCTGGAAGCTTTCTTCGGTGTCCTCATCACCGTCATGGCCATCACCTTCGGATATGAGGTACGAACTTTAAAAATCCACATACATGTTTGAGTCCATGTTAAACAGGTTTGACTTCATGTTTCTGTGACCTGCTTCAGTCAGCGTCTAATTACATCTGACTGAGGAGTAATGTTGGATAAAGTCAAAGACACACAGGCTCAGGTAGGAATCACAGCAGTTTGTTTAAGAAGAGATTAAAAGTGAGGCGGGGCCGCTGGTGGCGCAGTGGTTGGCGGCCCCGGGTTCGAATCTGATCTGTGGCACCTTTCTTGCATGTCGTTCCCTTCTCTCTCTCTCTCTCTCCCCCATTTCTGACTCTTTCCACTTAACCTCTCAAATAAGAGCCCAAAAAGCCCAAAATTAAAGAAAAAAAAAAAAAAGTAAGGCCATCTTAACTCTAATAATGAACCAGTTCATTTGTTTATCTATTAATCCCTAAACAGGAGCTTTAAAGCTTGCAGTGCATCAACATACATGGTGCACACACAAACATTTCACTTTGACACATTTCATTTATTATCCAGTTAAGGATTAAAAAGCAGCATCACAAGAGTTACAGTTAAACGGGCCTGACTCAGTTCAAACTGGTTTACAGAAGGTTCCTGTTCTGCAGCTCAAAAAAAAACAAAAAACAAAAATCAAAGATCACATCAGACAAAAGACAAAACCAACATTAGACTTAACAACACAGACGATCAGAGAGGGGGCGGGGGACTCTGCTTTAAAATGCATCTCTGAGGTCGTTGTCCTGATGTAATGTACGACCTCATTCCAGAGTTTTGGTGTGTGTATGAAAGAACGACCTCTGACCTCAGCTGTTTTTGTAATCCGGTTTTTGGGTTAATGCTCGCCGGAGTGATCTGATGACGCGTTCCTGACTTGTGTTCGATCTTGGAACTAGATCACTAAGTTCTTGAGACGAGGTGCTGTCGTGGATCTGAAAGTAAAACTTAAAGGCATGAATGTTTGTCTAATTCTGAACTGTCATGGCGTCCCAATGTGGGTGTGTCTCATTGTATGGCGCTGCAGAACAGTCCCTGCACATCTGTATGAGCGTGTGACCAAAAACAAATCTTAAAGAGAATCTTAAAAGAAGGAACTTTTATTTAATTGTATTTTTTTATTCCACCTTATCTATACATCAGAATATTATTATTAATACTTATTTTTGTATATTTATTTTTCACTAAGTGCTTCAACAACTAGTCTTTTATCTTAGCCGTCAACAGGATATGACAAGATAGTGAAAGAGTCTTTATATGTGAGTGACAGCAAGGGGTGGGATCTGTTTGTGTCAATGTGTGTAATTATCCAAAATTCAATAAAAATAACTTTGAGTCAGAAAAGAAGGAACTCTTTTCTGACTCAGCTTTTTGCATCCAAACGGAGACTGACTCCGTCTCATTCTGGAAGACTAAATGTTCACACACGCTCTTCCTCCTCTCCTCTCAGTATGTGACGGTGAGCCCGGATCAAGGCGAGGTCTTAAAGGGGATGTTTGTGCCGTACTGCGAGGGCTGCGGACCCGTTCAGATGGGTCAGGCTGTGGGCATCGTGGGAGCCGTCATCATGCCTCACAACATCTACCTCCACTCCGCTCTCGTCAAGGTGAGTTACAACTTTCATTTAATTTAATCAACCTTGTGAAATAATCAAAACACTAAAGTGTGAAAAATCTCTCAAACAGTCTCGAGAAGTGGATCGAACAAACAAGAAAGAAGTCAGAGAAGCCAACAAATACTTCTTCATCGAGTCCACCGTCGCGCTCTTTCTGTCTTTCCTCATCAACGTGTTTGTCGTGGCGGTTTTCGCCGAAGCTTTCTACGGACGCACAAACCAAGAGGTGGTGAGTGTCTCGGCTTGCAGCTCCAATCGTCTTAACATCAGAAACATTTTCAAGCCTGATTTAACCCTCATGCATCACTATGGACATTTTTGGTCACATCTGACCTCTTCATCTGACCATCATTTTGTCTGTGTTTCTTCTGTGTCGTTTCTTAAGTCACTAAGGACAAAAATGTCCACTTACAAAAAACTGATATAAAAATAGAACAGATATTTTTTTCTGCATAAATCTCTTAAACAACTTCAGTCCTGCTCAAAACTATCAAACATTCAATCATTTTAGGAATTTAACCCTTTAAATGCCAGTTTGATTACATGATGTCACTGTTGTTATTTATGAAAAAAATAACACAAAAATTAGTTATTTTCCATTTAAAGGGTTAAATTCCTGATAATTATTCAATGTTTGGTAGTTTTGAGCGGAACTGAAGTTGTTTAAGAGATTTATGCAGAAAAAAATATCTGTTCTATTTTTATAGCAGTTTCTTTAAATTGGACATTTCCGCCCTCCGATGTCCAAACAGGGAACTTTTAAATCTGATGCTACACAAAAACTAACAATGCATCAAAGTCAATATTTTGGATAATCTTTGACTTATCAGAGACTGATTTAAAAAAAAATCCCCCAGCCACCAAATATTTGTGATATGGAAAATAACTAATTTTTGTTTTTTTTCATGAATAACAACATTGACATCAAGTAATCAAACTGGCATTTAAAGGGTTAAATTCCTAAAATGATTGAATGTTTGGTAGTTTTGAGCAGGGCTGAAGTTGTTTAAGAGATGTATGCAGATTAAGTAGAAAAAAATATCAATCTGTTCTTGTTTTATATCAGTTTTTTGGCATGGACATTTTTGTCCTTAGTGACTTAAACTGATGCCTGATAGTTAAGAAGGTGTGTTTTTTTTCTTTGGCTTGCTCTGCTACAGATGTGTTTGTCTCCTTTTCCCCCCAGTACACGGTGTGTAATGAAACAGGAAGCCCTCATTCCCACCTCTTCCCTCAGGACAATCAAACTCTCACTGTGGACATCTATAAAGGGGTAAGCTCAGAGTCTGACACTTTTACCACAGCACTGTTCTGATCTGAAAGTCAGGGACAGATTTTATGAATGAGCCGGAGATAAGTTTACTTTTTAAAATGTTCGGCTTTTAAAACTGCAGATCCTACACCTCCCATGCAGCGCCGAGGTTTGTGCACAGGTCTCCTTTCATAACAAATCTCAGGACCCTGATTCATCTTTGTAACTGGCCTGCTTTGTCTAAGCGTAGAGAAAATCATCGGCGTGTCCTTATTTAAATGAACTTGGACTCTGAAGTGTTGTAGTACTCGATGTCGGTCTTTTTAAAGGTCTTGCAATGGAAAGCGTTTTTACTCTGTATTGTCTTGGTCTCCGGATTTTAAATCAAAACCACCACTGAGAGGCTAATTTTCCACGTCATCACTGTGATTAGAAATTAAAAGCCTCTTTCTAAACGGCAAAGCGAGTTTATTTATGTCGCACATTTCAACAACAAGGCAATTCAAAGTGCTTCACACAAGACATCAAAAAGCATCATGACAGAGGAAAGAAAAGAAACATTCAAATAGAACATTTAAAAAATCACTGAAATTATTAAATCTGAAAATATGTTCCAATAAAAAATTATTCAAATGAAATTAATTTAAATTAGAAAATAAAATAAAAGTAAAGATAATAATAATTACAGTGCAGAGAAAAAGTTTAAAATAACACAAATAACTTCAATTCATTCATGATTAGATTTTTTATCCCCCGGTTACAGCCGCAACCTTCCCAGTGTTACAGTGAGTGACACGTCTGCTGCACACAAGAAGATGATTTTTCATTGTTAATTATGGACTTGGTCTTTTCTCTGTCTCACCCCGCCTTGGTCCTGGTCTTGACTCGATCTCTGAGCATTCTGGTTTCGGGTATGTCTTGGTCTCGGTTAACACCAGTTATCTGTTCCCAAAGTTTATCTTGAAATGAGGAAAAGGGACTTTCAGGTACACTTGCTCCTGAAGGAGGATCTGTGTCTGGGGGAGTTGGTCTCTTTTAAACTTTTTTAAAAGTAGATTGAAGGTGTTGGAGGAAGATGCTTCAGGGTGTAGAAGCATCTTCTTCACACTCACATATTGTCTGAGTGTGATTTTGTCTGGAAATACAAAAACAACAAACAATGAAATCATCGTTATTTATGGGCTTGGTCTTGTCTTGGACTCGGTCAGTGTGGTCTTGACTACAACACTATCTGTTCTCTTGAAATGAGGAAAAGCACTTTCAGGTACGCTGAATGAATTACATTTCATTTGATATCTCATACCCATGAGAACTAAGATAGAGTTCAACTTGAACCAACTGTAGAACCGGTTGATTGTCGTTAATGTTTCTTGTATGTGTGACGTTTAACAAATGCCTTATGCTGCCCTCTACTGGCCACAAGGCAGCGTAGGATAAATGTGTTCAAATGGTGAAATCCTGATGCAATTGGCTGCAAAAGGAGACCTTTAACTAACTGATACATAACCTAAATATAAACTACAAACACTGAATTTGCAGAGTTGTTGTTGTAGGATCATATTGGCTTGCCATATTTCTCACTGACATGCTGCGCTACAAGAACAGAACCATCAACATACACTGAGAAATATTTACAAGGTCCTGCTCAGCCGAGATGATACTCTGGGCTATCTGATGCTTTTTTATAAAGATGCAGAGATCCTAGTAGAGGAAGTGTGGACGCAGGAAAGAGGATGGGAGAGCATTATCAAAATAAAGAGTTGTGAAATTCTCCTCTATGATTTCCGGCGTCTTGCTATTTGTGTCCGTCAGCTGTTTGGTATCCACCAAAACAACCAGCTGAAAGAGGCTAAAACACTTAATCGAGTTTAGTTTAGTTACATGACACCATAAATTAAAAACGTTCCCGGATCAGAGTGCTCTAGGTAAGATATATTCATTCTCAAGAAACAAAAAGAGAAAGTAAGAAGTCAAACTAATGAAACAGAATGTCCCGTCTTCTTCTCCAAGCTTTTGAAACAAAATCAGCAAAGTTTAAACACATCAAACTTAAACAGCCATTCCAGTTTCTGCACATCTGTCCGCCCCAGTATTTCTGATTTTACTTCATGAAACAATAATTCTCTAAAATCATCAGATTCTGTACAATGCAAAAGAAAATAAGACTCTGTCTCAACTTCGTCCAACTCACACATCTCACAGAGTCTGTTTTCTAATGGAATATTTTTGAATCGAGCGACTTCAACGGCCAGAGGGAGAATACCAGATCTTAACTGTGTGAACGAGGATCTTTGGCTTCTAGATAAACGACACGTTACAGATAACTCGGGCATAAAATGATTTTTGATCTGTACATGTGTCCTTAGTTTTGTCTTGGACAGAGCGTTTTCAAACTTGATCAAGAGCTTATCTCTCATGGAGTTATGTTACAGCAGTGATTATCATAGTCATATCCACCTCCTGGAAGATTGAGTAAAGATGAGTAATAGATGTGAACTGCAGATTCAAGTGATTATTCCCTGAATGCTTTTCATTGTGATCGGTCTTTAATCACATGTCAAATGTCATTGTTAGCTAAGATAAAATGATGGTTTGTGCAGTATTTTTCTCTCAGGATGCTCTTTACCCTTCGCTCACTTAAGTCCTGATTGTGTTGTTGTTGAAGCCCTGTGAGGTCATTCCTGTTTTCTGGTGACTGATAGGCTGCTGCTGAGGTTGTGTTTGTTGTGTTTGTTGTGTTTGTGCGTCTGTTTGCAGGGCGTGGTGCTGGGATGCTTCTTCGGCCCAGCAGCGCTCTACATCTGGGCCGTGGGGATCCTTGCAGCTGGTCAGAGCTCCACGATGACGGGAACGTACTCGGGCCAGTTCGTCATGGAGGTCAGTGGACGAGAGAAGACCCTGCACTACACAAAAACATCACGGGACAAATTTCACTTGCTGTCTTGTGCTAATGGGGTTTCATGGTCTGAATCGTTTTTATTCAAGAGGTTCCTTAATGAAGTCTTTTGTTTCCTCCTTCAGGGTTTCTTGAACCTTCGCTGGTCGCGCTTCGCTCGGGTGTTGCTGACCCGCTCCCTCGCCATCGCGCCCACCTTGCTGGTCGCCATCTTCCAGGACTTGCAGCACCTGACCGGCATGAACGACTTCCTGAACGTGCTGCAGAGTATGCAGGTCAGACGGGACAGAAATTTCTAACACACATAATTAAGTTTGAATTAACTTGAAATTCCTTTTCATTGCTGATTTCTCAGTGAGTAGCATGAAACACATTTCCCAATGATGCATGCTCTCTCTTTTTTTTTTTATTTCTTGTCTCACAGTTGCCGTTCGCCCTCATTCCCATCCTCACCTTCACCAGTTTACCGTCTCTCATGGAGGAGTTTTCCAATGGACTGTGAGTTCATCAAAGTCTAAACACACCCCCAAAAAACAAATCCTAATTTCATTCAACTTTTTGAACAAATGTCTGTTCTCTTGTTGTCCCCTGCAGAGTGTTTAAGATCGGAGGAGGCCTGGTGGTGCTCATGGTGTGCTGCATCAACATGTACTTCGTGGTGGTCTATGTGGCCGCTCTGAACAGTGTGTGGCTGTACTTGCTGGCGGCGTTCCTCTCCATAGCATACCTGACATTTGTGGGATATTTGGTACGTAACATTAGGTCGCGTGGGAGCGGCTCTCTCTCTCTGCACACAGTCTGCTGTGGATGAACTTTGTTCCACTGAGTAATAAAAAACATACTCCAGCAGCGTCAAACTCGAGAAATATAAAATCTAAACTTTACATATTTAGCTTGTTTAGCCTTTAATACCAATAAGAAAAAGTGTAAAAACAAAAACCCTGCTTTCATTCCTGCTGGTTCAAAGAGGTTTGAAAGTTTCAGGTGAAGAAATGGTGGAGGTATAAAGTCCTTATGTGCAACCTTCACCTGATTCGGTTTTCGACTGAGTCCTTATTAATCTGTCTTTGTCTGTCCGGGCTGCAGGTGTGGTTGTGCCTCATAGCTCAGGGAGTTTCCTGGCTGGATCCGAGCCGGAGGAAAGGAACCGACACGTCCGTCCTGATCCAGCAGGAGCCGGAGTTTGACTCCTGAATCAGAGGACGCCTCGATTCAAAGGTGAAGCTGTGAACAACTGGATGGAATTGTTTTATCTTGTTGTCACCTCGAGTGTGAGTCAGGACTTTTTTCAGGTGACATGGCAGCCTGAAACACTGTCCGCTCCTGGTGTTCAATGTAAACTTGAGATGTAAGCAGAGAAGAAGAAGACAAGACGACAGCTACTTCAATGTCCATCTGGACAGTAGGACAAAAGAACGCTGACCCAAACTTCATAAATCAGTCCACCTATCCTAACATTCACAAATGACACAGCCAATGTTCACTTTGGTGTGCAGGTTCAGTGTCTATATGTGAAGGTGTTATTTAAGAGATACCTCAGTTTTTACACAAGTTCCTAAGTCTGTTTTTTTTAATTCTCTCAAACATAAGTCAGGATGTTTACTTTTTAATTTACAGAACTGTGTTCATCTGTTTATTACTGACACTGTGACTCACAGTAATGGCTGCACGATACCACACCAGAGTGTCTTCAGAGGAGGGGGGGAGATTAAACCCTGATCTTATCATGAGGGGATAACCTGCTCTACCTTCTGAGCAATACAAAGTGGAGCGTTGAACCACAGACACATCATACGAATGAACATCCAGTGAACTATGGGCGCCGGATAGCCTAGTGGTTATGTCGTGCGTCCCATGTGCAGAGGCTATAGTCCTCGTCGCAGCGTATGTAACCCCCCCCCCCCCCACTCCCAACATGTCCTGTCTCTCTTCAGTTCTCTTCTCTGATAAATGCAAACAAAATGGTCCAAAACATCCAGATAATTCAGAAAAAATATATGAATACAAAAATCTTATCTTCCCTAAATATGAGTATGAATGTCGTCTCACTGTGCAAAACAAACCACTCCTTATCTGCACGATCTCCTGAAGATGCTTTAATACTCATAACGATAATGATAACGTTTACTCATTTTGCACCTGTAGATCAAAATAACAAACAGATTTAAGAGATCAAATCACAAAAAGAGGTGATAATCACTGAGACAAATTAGCTACGTATATGTGAAAAGATTAAAAAAAGATCAAATAAATCACTAAATTAAAAAATCAGTTTTCATTAAGATGCATGAGATTATTTTTCTACCATGGCATCAATGTTATATAAATGAAGAAAAGCTGAAATATTGGCAGCAAACTCAGGAGTATTTATTCATATAGCAGGAGTTAATTGGTAACAGCAATAAAAAAGAGTTAATAAATTAAATCCCTGCAAACTGATCCTGGATCACCAGGTTAGTTTCAAATCAACACACGTCCATTACGAGTCAGTGAGCCTTCTTGCAGCTGCAGTTGCCGTAGAAACAGTGTTGGTCGTACACATAATAAACTACCTAAGTGTGTAAATATGATCTTATATAAATCATATTTCATGCCTTTGAATGCCCCTTGTGGCCTTTTTCAGTTCATGAATTCATTTTTTTTTTTTGCATAACCCTGCAATATCCACCTGCAGTTTCTCTTTTGGCCACAAGGGGGCATTGCAGGCCACATAGGACTCTCCTCAGATAGAGTAAATGCCTCTCCAACACCAGAACATAACACATTAAATAACACAGTGTGTTACATCACATTTGTCTGTTACTACTGCTGCGTGGAAACAGAATTTTTTTATTCTGTAACAAGAAAGAAAACTATATTAAATGCGCACTAGTTTACGACTTAGCAGCACGTACATTAAAGTGTGTCTGCTGTCGCTGTGTGACATGCCAGTGGTGCTGGTATGTCTTGAGGAGCTGCAACTATTGTGTAACTACGAGTGAAAAAAGCACTGCTGGTTTCAGTGTTGCTCAAATTCCAGACCTGAAGTGCTTCAGCCTCTGAAAGACGAGGAGAGGCGGATGGACAGGTTTTTCTTTACATTGTGGCGGGGAACTTTTTTTTTCTCTCTCTCTCTCTCTCTCTGCCTGTCCATGGAGGGAGAGTTATGTAAGAGGGGAGAGTCTTCCCACCGCCCCTCTCTGTTTTTGTTTTTCTCAATGAGCCAATGTCTCCCTGCCTAGGCCTCACAGCCTGTCCAGTAGGCCCCTTTCCTGGAAACACAGCCTAAGCAGAGGCCACTCAGGGGCAGGCCTGCGAGGTGGGAGGGTAGGGGAGGAGGAGGGGGAGGAGGGGGAGGAGGGGGAGGAGGGGGGAGGGGGGTGGCCCCTTCCAGCAAATCACATGACTGTAGACCCTACAGTCCCAGCCCTACATGAGGCTCAGATGCTGCAAGAACATTTCAACAGCTAGTTTGTCACCAACATGAGTGGATGTGGCTAATGCATGGCAGAGTGCATGAGGCTGTAAGTAGACGCTGAGAATTCCCAGGTGTGAAATGTAGAAATAGAAACACAACATCTGATGGATGCAGTGTGTGTGTGTGTGTGTGTGTGTGTGTGTGTTTGTGTGTTTGTGTGTGTGTGTAAGAGAGAGAAGTTAACTTGACTGTGTTTGTGCTGTGTATGTCAACATCAACGCATCTTTATGAAATGTGCGGTGAAACTTGAACAACTTGAGCAGTTTTGTGGAGAATATTTCGCAACCTTATATTTCTGATGTTTGTATCTAAACATGATGACCATTATTTTGTTTTTTCCATATGTGCCGTCGTCGTCATACTACCAGAATTTTAAACTTTGATACGATACCAGTAATAATCAAATGATTCTGATACCACTGCAACAACAATAGAAGTCATGTGCATCCTATAATGGGGTCATTTCTTGTTTTTAACTGTCAAAGAATTGCAAGCAAACACCCACACTGAAATATTCATGGGCCTTGTTTTTGTGTCATGCTGTAGAGATATTGTAGCACAGATCTGCACTGACACAATTAAGACAGTGTGCAGGTATTTACTTGATATTTCTGATGGATTCCCTCCTCTCTAATGCACCTGTCTTCTGAAATAGATGTTCTTCAAGCTTATGTACATTTCTACACTATCTCTCAGTAAAATAAAGGAAGACTGCATTGTATAAAAACATGTGGTATCAGAAAGTATTGAACATTTTGACTACCTTATAGCTCAGTGTCACAAGACTGAGCTGCTGATTGTTTGTTCTGCAAAACATCCTCGCTACATTTGTTATAGCTGAAGGCAATCGTGTTTGTTTTGTTGCTGCGGTGTTCCCTGAACCTGCTTATATAATGAACCCGTAATTAAAGAAATCAATCATTAAGTGTGCTATCGAGTTGTAAACAAACAGTTCCACTGAACAAGCAATAAACTACGTTATGGATCTACAGTGAATTGTTTGTCAGGATCATTTAAAAACAATCACATTTCAACTCTTTTCTTCCTCTTCTCTTGAACTTCACCTCTTGAGATTTGAAACGTCCTCAGCTTTTACCCCCACACCCAATCTTACCTCGTGTTGCTTTAACGTGCCTGTGCATTAGTTCTGTAGGTCGCTGAAGGATGGACGTTGGAGCGTTAACTTGTAGCTGATGTTTTGAAGTCACATGTTTTGGAGCAGTTTCTCTCCCAGGGGATGAGACTGCAACAGGACCCTGAACGCTCAGCAGCAGGGCCTCAGCACCGTTTGGCCCCTTCTCACAGTTAGAATGAATGTGCAGCATGAAGGACGAGGGCAGAGATAATGAATTTCAAGTTTGATCCAGTAAACAGAGGCATCAGCTGAAAACCACATGACATTTTCCAGCTGTGCGGTCCATACTTCTTATTCTGTATATATTTTTACACGGATCTGTCAGTGCTGCCTGAAAATGTCCGACACCAGGAATGCAAACAGCCTGGCCGTTCTTGTTTATGTCTTGCATTGTGGCCACTGCGGGCACTGGCTGAGCTTGTGGCGTAATGGTCCCACGTGTATTTGCAATGGGTCGACTTGAGTTATTTCAACTTTTTTTCCCCTAATCAAACAAGTTAATTTAATCGTTTTTGTCCTGTTTTCTTCAGCGTACCGAGCTTATGGACGTCTGCTTTTTTCTTGTTTTCTTTGTCATTCATATATGTCCTTGAATATCCCCTGTTGCTGAATTCCACATAACAGTCAATCATTGTGATTTACTGGGAGGTTTCTGGACTCTCAGCGGACGAGGAGGTGCTGCAGAGGCTCCGTTGCTGTAAATATAAATATCTGGAGACCCGCTGGTGAAACCACACTGCCTAACATGATGTCAAACCCACTTCTATTTATTTAAACAAGGTGAAACAAATGAGTTTTAGTTCTGGCTGAAAGAAAATTACTATACTCAGTGTGTTAAAAAAAATTATAGTAAAGTACTCCAAACATCTCTGCAGTTGAAAACAACTTATCTTAATTAAAGACAATATAAACAGAAACTGTTTCTGTGTTATTTGTCCTGTTTAAACACGAGAATCAGAACTAAATAACAACAACCTATAAAGCCTGCTCAGTTTTGATTCACTATAAAGATATTTCTGCATGATGCAATCATCATGCAATGTTTATGACCGGCCGTCTCATGGTAAAACAACTGCTTTCAAGCTGTTGTTGCAGGAAAATGTTCTTTTTTTTTTTTTTGCACATAGTAAAATCCCCCTGCAGTTCTTTCGGGCAAAACAAGTTAGTTTCATTTTACATTTTACTGTGAGAAAAGAGAAGGAAAGGGAGGGAGAAAGTGAAAGGAGCCTGGGTCATTGGTTTCACTCTGCCCTCTGTTACCCTCATAAAGTACTGAGGGACAGCTAGCATTTATCCCTGCATGGAGAAACTCAATTCATCTGATATGGAGACATAGGGGTCCTTCAGATCCAGGGGAACTGGAAACATCTGCTGAACTACTACACACTTTAAAGGTATACTATAATACTATATATAGCCTATATATCACAAACAATACCTCATTAGAAATGCACTTTATTAAATGTTGTGTGCTTTTAACTATCCTGTAATTTGCATTTTATTTACATTTCAATGCTTTCTGCTTATTAAAGTAATCACATGTTGCGTTATTATAATTTTACAGGGGAAAAAATCTTATTTTTGTCTTGTAAAATGGTTGGAAACTTAAGATTTCTGCACAAGCTTATAAAATACTAAACAGTATGAGCAAGGATAAAGTGTTTTGGGAGATAAAATTACGGTATTTTGACCTGCAATGTGTTAGATTATGATCTCCATTCAGTTTGATATATTTATATAAGTGAAAAAAGCTCAAAGGACATAAAAGCATTGTTCAAAAGATATAATTAATTACATTTGTGGACGATAATATATTTTAAAAATAAACTAGAAAATTACGTTCTACCGTACAATTAATTATCAATGACATATAAGACTTAGTTTCTCTTTATTGGTATGACATTAAGTTGCAAATAATATATTTTTGTTCATATTTAAATACAATTTTACAAACAATGTGAGCTCATTTGTACGAGCAGCGCTGGAATGTGTCCGCTGCGGAGCGCGCAGAGCGGGGAGGAATGCCTTGACCACGCCCCTCTCCTCCTGGGCGTCCAATCCGGGAGTAGACACGGTTTCAAGGCGCCCGCGGAGTCCCAACCGTAGAAAAACAATACCCGGATAACAACAAAACTCGTATTTTGCATCTAACCGCGCACAGAAATCCGATTTACTCGATCAAAAACGACCATAGCGAGTGATTCTCGGCTTTTTTCGTCGCTCTCTCGGGCCTTTCTGGCGATGTTGTTTATCTGTAGTAAGGGGGGGCTTGAAACCGCCCTCCCTTGCCCCATTTCCTCGGTTGTTTTCCTTCTCTCGCCTGGATTCTCCATGTTGTTGGTGCAAGAGTGAAGACTTCGCAGCGACGGGAGAGGGGGCTGCTCGGCGATTTAAAAAAACAAAACAGATACAGACAACGGTAAACCCGAAACGACGGAGCGGATAGAGCCTCTAGAAAAACATTTACAAGTGCCTTGCCCCCTCCCCGAGAGGACCGACCGAGCGAAGAAGAAGAAGAAGAAAACGCGGGGGGAATAAAGAAACCCAGGAACAAGATAAACCCCACTCCTCGTCGCGGATTGTTAACAGAGGCGGATGACAAAGTTAACCTCGGTGAATAATTTGAGTCCACTTGTCAATAGAGGCCAATGAGGGATGCCCATCGCCAGTGTTCGCGGACAGGTTTTGAGGATTTTGAGGGCTCCGTGATTGTCAGATGGAAAGTTCTGTTATCACCCAAGT
>NC_089206.1:4811499-4921499 GCF_963930695.1 Labrus bergylta
ACAGACTGTGTTAACATTAGGAATACCTTGTTCCTGAACCATAAACTATATCAAAACTTGATTATGAAGTAAATATAAGGAGGTAACGCTCTGGTTTACCACTTGACGGCGCATGACCTGTATGTGATCACCGTTAGAAGGGTAGCCTATATGACACGAGGTCAGGCTAAACATTACATTCAGGGGGCCTTGTGTGGCACATAAATATTAAGCATTTGATAAAACAACCGCTCAACCTCAATCTTCAGAAGCCATGTACGCTCATAATAAACCACAACTGAGTCTCTCTTAACATCGTGTCAGCAAACTTTCCTAAATCACAAGGTGAGGTCCGCTGGGGCTTGCATATGGCAAACACCAAAAACGCACCCCCCACCCAGAGAGTCTCCACAAAAAAAAAAAAAAGGCCACTACTCCATCCCCCACCTCTACTCCACATATGTACGAAAGGAAACAGTCATGCATTAAACTGGGGGATTTATTGCCTTTAGGTCAGCTTACTCCAGAGTCACATTTCATACGGTTTTTTTTGGGGCACCTTTGTTTAAAAACATCGAATGAGGGCGAATAGTTGCGCACAAATTACACTAAAATATCAACACACACACACAAATATAAATATCATATATAGAGATTATATTTGATACTACACAATTCATTAAAGTTTAACACATCTAATAAATGAAACAATAAGCATCTCAACGCGGTTTAACAGGTTGGATAGGAAACTGATGTTAAAAAAAAAAAAAAAAAAAAAAAATGATGCGTCATGATAAATTAAACATTTTTGGTCAAATCTGAATGAACATCAACGCCATTAACATCCGTGGCAGTCTTTTTGCCACGCAACTTTTCACTGAGGTCTTCAATGTAAACTGGTGTCGATATACTCGGTGTATAATTTTAGAAAAAGATCAAAGAGATTCCCCCTACTAATCACCAAAACCTACAAGTCAAAGATTCTGGTGATTTGTGAGTGATTCCAACATCAAAAGCAGAGAAAAAGGTTACAAATAAGCAAAAGGATGCGACTCGGTCACTGCACCGTTTGATGAAAGAACGCGTAAAAGTTTACAGTGTAACATTTGGATTGACGCGCAACACCTGTATTCTGTTGAAAATTAATTCTCGTCGCTCACAGTATCCTATCCTACTGTTTGGGCTTAAGTTTTTTATCCTCCTGGTCAACTCAGCAACAGGTCAAAGTGCGAGAGGAACAATGTAAAAGTCAGCCACCCCCAAAACTTTTGAGATAAAACATCGATAGTTTTCAACACAGCGTGGCGTAAAGTTTTTTTTTTTTTTTTTTTGGGTAAGCAGCTCTCTCATATCTCGTGTGTTAAAAAAAAAAACTTACCATTTCCTAACGAAGCAGGCTCGTCGGAGTTGATGTGCTGCGGTTTGGCTTGCTTACGCCTCGACATGGTGCAACCATCGGGAGCAAAAGAGTTTGCAAACAATTTTCCTTCCCCTTCTTCAAGCAAATTCTTCAGGGCTCGGGAAAATTAAACCCCCTCTCTCGAGTAGAAATGCGCATGTCACCGTAATTATTATTATCAATAATGCATTGCGATTTATCACGGTGCTCTGACAGCTGATTGGCTCCAGTCCAAGCGCTCACACGTTATTCAAATGGCTCCCCTATTGATGAGCGGAGCGGAGTGGGCAGGAGGGGGCGGGAGGAGGCCTGCGAGTGGACGGACTGCAGGATGGAGGCAGGGTTAATAACACCCAACTCATCGCTCTCCTTTCCTTGTTCATGAAAAGAAAAAGAAAAAAAAGCATTATAGTGTCACCAACATTGGAGCACAAGCACGAAATAATTCACACAGAATCGTCCATAATCACCTCCCTACCTACTTCTAACTCAAAATACAGGTATATAATAATAATGATTCACCCGGATGTGTGTGTGAATATTCCTCTCATGTAGCGTACTATATCAAAATATACACATACAGGTGTTTGGTGTTCTTACGCGTGCAACTTTTTTAAGGTTTGCGTGGTGATGATGCGCAGTGGCTCTTAAAGATATTCTTATTTATTTGCTAGATGCATTAAAGAACACAAGGTTTCGAGCCCGGGCATGTAGCAAATAAATAAGCATATCTCCCGGGGCCACTGTGTTTTTTTAGTTTTTTTTTTACGATTCGACACCTGAATGAGTGATGTGCGTGTCTTTACTGACTTTTCAGGTTTGCATGGTGCCCAAAACTTTTAAATGATTTGTCCCTTGAGTCCCTTGTGTCTTATCATAGCCTTCTAATGTACAGATGTTCCTTTAACTAACCCTAATGTTTTGTTTTTGTTTTGTTAAGAAATGAAGCCGATGGATTTATTGGTATTTTGTTTGTAAAAAAAAATGACGGGGGCAATCTTTAGTGATTGCAAGGGTCTAAATGTGCATTTATACTCCAAAACAGTCCAAAGTTGAAGCAGATTAAGTGTCAGAGAAGTACAATGGTGGAGACATCAACTGTTTTTGACACCTTTATTAAGATGTGGGTCGACAAAAAGAACATTTCATCCAGCACAGAAAATAGCTCCAAACGTGACAGTGATATCAAATACAGAATATTTTTGGACAACGGTGAACAAATCAGAAATGCTCTTGCTTTTGTTCATGGTGCATAGATGTGGTTGGAAATTGAAGTTTTTCCACCTTTTAATTAAGAATGTGCACTTCTTCATGGTATTTGTTCCATACACCAACCGTATGTAATAGGCTTTACAGAAAAAACCCAAAAATTGATTTCTTTTTGTCCATGGTGGTGACTGGGAAGTTTTCCGATTTTAAATCCACGTAAGTTACTCTGAGTCTTCTCCCGGATGTATCATTTCATTGGTCACTTGACCAATGTGAATGCAGGTAAATGCAGACAATAAAAATAGGTCACATCACTGGGTTTAGTCAAGATTTATCCTGTAACCAAGCCCCATCACCTCTAACTATGAGAGGGATTATATGTTTAGAATTTGTCATGTAGTTTGTCTTGTTTTAGCAACTATTTGGCCCCGAGATATACTGCTATAGGTCAGCCATAAAGACAACACATCAGCCAAATCAACACATGCTTTAGTTGATGTATTAAAGAAGATGGCCCTGCTTGATTTAAACACGGAGGAGCAAAGACAGTCCAGGAAATTCACTTTACATCACAGATGATGAGAACACAGAGGAAAGAGGAAAACAAAACCTTCATTCGAGCCGGCATCGCCTCCTGTAATAAAGAAGTAAAATAAAGTTCTAGATGTTTGTTATAATAAAAAAAGGATGCACTATAGCAGTAGTTCCCAAAGTGGGGGTCAAGACCCACTGGGGGGGGGGGGGGGGGTCAGAAGCCTCCAAGAGGGGGGTCACAGGGTGCCTTAAATAAGTAAAATGAGTAAAAAAACAAAAAATGAGTAAAATGTAAAATAATTGAATTCTGTGTATTTCTGTGTAAAAATATACATAAAACCTTTTAATCATGTGAAATGCAAATGAAATTCACATGTAAAAATATTTGAATTGTAAGTTTGCACATGAAGGCAACAACACAGGTGTCAGCTGCTCTTTTTAAAGATGAACTCACCTGTGTGTCCATTCAGTGCTCAAGTCTTTACATGGAGTTTTCTTGTATTTTGCTTCTATATCTTTCTTACAATAACCTGCTTTATAAATAATTTTATGGTTTTTAGGCTGTTAAATTATTTTCTGTTTGGATCGGGCTGTGCATGGTTGTTTGCTATGTTATATTCCTTCATCACCTCTAGGGCTAGAGGGGGTCCCCGGTCTCTGCCAGCCTTATTTTGAGGGCCGAACGCTGTAAAGTTGCACTATAGGACAGATTCATTGCCAAGCGGGTTTGAAAGGTGTTTAGCTATTGTGGTGCATAAAGTAAATAAAGAAAATTAGAGAGTATAAAACAAGAGTGAAGAGAAGCAGTGATCTAGAGGTATGAGTACAGTGTTTTACAGTGTAGGTATACTGATGCTGGTATATGCAAAGAACTAGCTATAGAGCTTTAGATATTCAAAGTATGCCATCCAGACGATGGTTTTACTCTTTTCAATTAATCTCCTGAGCCTGGAGTTATGAGCTGTGTTTGTACAGAACATGTAACCTGTCCTTCTTGTATTTTATTCAATTGGCATTTTACATTTTACAGACAAGGAATGTGACAAATCAAGAACACACAGAGCTGTTAAAATGTTGCTGTACAGGCACTTTGGGGTTAGCTAACATCATTTTGGGTGGGGAAATCTATTTTGGATACAATAATTATTATATGTTTCGTGCAGAAGCGGAGAGAATGAAAAAATAATTGACACAAGACAAACAAACATCTGCTGCCTGAGTGATGGATTTAAACGTATAGGTCCCCCCTCTGGCAAGAAAAATTACCAATAATACTGACCAATAATATAATGACCAATAAATTTGGAGTGGCTCCGGGGATGGTCAATAAGATTTCAAGGGGGGGGGGGGGGGGGGGGGGTCCATGCCACCCCTGGCCACCCCTCTGGAAACGCCCCTACAAGACATAAATATAACAAGAGTGATGTTATATATAAATATGCCTACTGTCAGAGAGTTAATAATCATCTATATAACACATTAAATGTTTGTGCAAAAAGTCAAAGAACTATAAAAGATAAAAGCTATGTTCAGGATAAAACTGTACAGAGATGGAACGTAAAACACAGCAACAAAGGTTGCCTTTTTAAAACACAGAAAAATACTTTTAAAAGTTGATTATCTTATTTCTAAGTGTGTGTGTGTGTGTGTGTGTGTGTGTGTGTGTGTGTGTGTGTGTGTGTGTGTGTGTGTGTGTGTGGGGGGGGGGGGGGGGAAACAACTTCTCCACAGACATTTTAAGGGTGCTTAAAACATGCAATAGCCAAAATGATTTACACCTGGAGAAACCGGCTGCAAATTCATGAACACAAGCAAAAGTCCAAAACGAATCCAGTAAAGGAAACATGATGCAAATTAAAGAATGTGCTGCAAAAAGCTGGATCAATTAAAGGTATAGTTGGTCATTTTATTTCAATGTACAGTATATATTTTTTTTTTTCGTTAAAATTATATTTACAGCGATCGATAGATCCTTTGCCCTGAAAAAAAGTGGTCACCTCTTAACGCTGTAATCCTGCAAAAACTCCGACCTCTCACTGCCATGAGGTCGGAGTGGGAGGTGTGGTAAGGTCAAATAGCTTCCTGTGCGCCAATCTGCACTCAAAGCGCTTCACCACCGCCAAAGATATTTCACGTCTACCGGAGGATGGCAGAGAAAGTTCAGCTCAAATGACCACTGACACAGTCTTAACCTTCACCCTGACCCCCGGTAACCAGGACAAGAAAAGAAAGACAGAAGCAGAGAACGAACCAGAGTAAACTTTCATGAAGTTTTCAGAGATGGCGACAACTGAAGGAGTTGAATGGTCTGAAAAGCGACGCCATGGTTGCTACCTGTTTGTTGTTGTTTTTTTACATTCAGTGTGATACTGTAGCTGTTTTCATACCGCTGAATGAGACACGACCCAAGGTAAACAAAGTTGAAAGCGATGAGCTGAGGTCCTCTCTCCGCTCTGTAATCCTGCGGTGCTTGCATGTGTGTGTGTTGGGGGTGTGGCGTTTTAAGCAGGGGAGGGGTCGGGATTAGACAGAGAAGGTACTTTTCAAATCATGCCAGTTTTACAGAATGACATACCCCTGCCTTTAAATGCAAGCAAATGTGCTGCACATGCATAAATAATGCAAGGTTGAACTGTGAAAACAACAGCAAAGGGGAAATAAAACGGTCAAACCAGCCATCGAAATGAAAGTACTCCGTGCCTGTAGGGGGCGCTGAGTGTATCCTCTGTAATGTAAACGATATGTGAAACAACTTTTTGAAAGATTAAATAAAGAGTGTGAATATTGAAACACATTTGGAAGCAATCGTGATCAGAATCAGAAATACTTTATTCATTTGAAATTCAGTCGTAACAGTCTCTCTTTAACACAATGTAGCTGTAGGAAATATTGTCATATAAATAAAATATGAATGAAATAAGGAATGTGAATACGTTTTGAAGATGTTCTGAGCGCATGTTAAGGAAAAACAAGAAATGTATAAAGAGCAGATTATTGAATAAATAAGCTATGTTTGTTAAAATGATAAAAAACAAAACAATAATGGAAACTACGGAAGCCCAAAGAGGACATACAGTCATATATTCTAATTTAATTGTTTTCCTTTGATAAAGAGCACATCTCCGGTTTTGTATTTATTAAACTGAACTTATTTATCACATTATCCCGGCATAACGATGCTTAGTTTTCCTGAGTTTATTTCAGTTGGTTCTCGAGATCTTAGTAATCAACTCATTATCACAGAAAAAGCAGCATCATTATCCTAAAACAACAACATGTTAAAAGTCGAGATGTCGAGAGAACTGGAAATTAACTTTTTCTCACATGGGACGCTGGAGTACATTAAAGAGTATGGATGTATAATGTCCACTTTTGGCTTCCGTAGAAAACAACAAAAGAAGATAATTATGTGGATATCTGATCAACTAAAGAAGAGTATTTAAGTAATCAGTGTCTCTGTTTGAAGACAATAAAAGATAAATTAAATATAAACTAAATCAAACTTCAGTGTAGATTCAAATCTGTGATTAGCTGCAAAGTTAATGTGACGATTACCATTTGAATCTGAAACTGAAAAGTGTGAAATAAATAACACAGTCAAAGTGATAATTCCCCCCCCCTCCCATTTCTGCCTAAAATGTCTCAACATGTGTTATATAACGCCACAGCTGATAAGTGCAAGACAAAGACGAGCCAATATATTCAGATAAACAAATGCTCTAAAAGGGACGGGCTGAAGGTGAAAAAAGGGGGGGGGGGGAGTGCTGTCTAGACGCTTTATTGCCCCAATAAGAAACTATGCTTGAATACGCTGTTTCTTCTCCGTTCAATCTAAACAAGTCAAACTGTGCGCGCTCGTAAAAGTGCATGTGTGGGAACCAGAGAGGGAAAAACGATGATTGGTCGTATGATTGGTCCTTTTATTAAAAAATGATTTAATATATAAATGAGTGTTAAGAAGAATACGAAATAACAAAGATGAATGCAATTTGAATCAATTCACAGCTTCACACAAATACTTAAAAAGATACAGTGATAGAGTGAAAGAAATCTACCTTTTTTAAAATTCCGTTAAAAGTAATGAAACATGTTTTTTTTTTTGTTGAAGCTTCGGCTGTTGGTCAGCTGTTGAGGTCCTTGGTGGTCTTTTTTTTTTGATGGTCAAGGTCAGTTATATAATTTATGAGAAAAGAAAAGAGAGAGCAAATGTTTAAGGAGTTTGTTGTTGCAGTGGGCAGAGAAAAGCATCGCACACGTGTGTCCTTGACCTATGTGTGTGTGTGTGTGTGTGTGTGTGTGTGTGTGTGTGTGTGTGACAACAATGCATCTATACTGGTCATATAGGTGAACACGCTCATATCTGGCCGTCTTTTATTTTCTATAATCTGACCCTTTTTTTCTTTTTTCCAGATCCCATCTGGAGCTGGAGAGGCGTCGAGCCTTCTCAGATGTGTAATTTGTGGAGCTTAACAACGACCTTGCAGTCCACTAACAATAACAGGCCGACACTTGCTGAGGAATTGTGAATTGAACATGTGTTTTTTAGGACTCAGTAAAAAAAAAGATGAAAGGCTCAGAAACAACCCGGGGAGGATTTCACATCAGGGTGACAATGCAGGACTGTCGACAGAAACAAGACCAGATCTCTAATAAGATGAGGAGGGCCAGCTTCACTCACCAATGTGTTTGCATGATCTTTTTAAGATTTATTTTTGGGCTTTTTGGGCATTTAATGGAGAGAAAGGACAGAGGATAGAGCTGGAAATCAGGGACAGAGAGAGTGAGGAATGACGTGCGAAAAAGGGCCGCCTGCTTTGAGGACCATGGCCTCTGTACCACTACGCCACCAGCTCCCCAGACTAAAGGATTTTAAAGCTCCAGTGAGGAATTTTCAACTGATTATGAAACAGACCAAAACATAACTCTGATACTTCAGTATGACCTACAGAAGGACACAAACATCAGAGAACAGATGGACTATTTCTTTAAAGTCATCTTTAATGCTTTTATACTCTGTGGCCGGGTAGAGGTGTCACACAAAGTGAGACACAGCACACTACCTTTGTTTACATTTTCCACAGATGAGATTGAAGTTCACCAACTACCAAGGTGCATGAAGAGTGAAAGGCTTAAAGAATGAAGATCAACTTTATTAACAGATTAGAACGACGCGTTTCGGCTTGTGACCTTCATCAGGATCAAACCGCTAAGGCTCGCAGTGAGACACGTTTGGCTGTTAAAAGACAAAAAACAGGAGGACATTTTCAGCAGACAACATGACGTACACATACAAAATCAAAAGGTAACACTTTGCCCACAGGAGATGGAAATGGAGTTTCTCACAGGAGCTTTAAAGCCACCCTCCACTCAGAAATGTATTTTGCTCGCTCTTTCTTAATCTGTATCTTTGACCTTCATATTAAGTACAAATAACAGAGTTTGTGATGATTTTGGGCATGAAGTTTGAGCACCTCCTGTCACAAAAACAAGTTTTCACCAGAGCAGTCAGCTGGAAACTGAATCGTTTTCATTTTCAAAGAAAGTTGCGCGTTCAGATAAAAAATCAACAACACACAAAACAACACACACATTCACACATACTCTTCTTTCCACAGAGCGGCGAGGTGTAAACATGGCTAACGCATGAACGCACCTGTGGAAGGATGATGAGTCGGGGGTTGCTACTCCAAGTTACTCTAGATTACAAAGTGAGTTCATTTTGAGAAAATATCGACTGCGAGTGAGCAGCCGAAACAGAAATCAGGAGACCGCCATTGTTGTTGTAGTCCACCTTGCCTGTGCACGGCTTTAGACTGGAACCGTTATGCGTTACAGCATTTTTCCAGTTTTCATGGCAAACGAAAGGTTGCTCTCTGGAAACCACTTTTAAATGTTTTAATGTTTTCAGGCTACCAAAACGCCGTTGTTGTGTAAACAAACAGCCAAAACATAACAAAAGGTTTTGTGGCTTAAATCATTTTCATGAAGACATGGCCTTAGACAAAGAATCCTGTGAAACGGGTGGTCCAAACTTCTGTCAGGTAAAAGGGTTTGGAAGACATTTTTTGTAAACTTAGGAGTGTATTATGGAGGTCAACTATACCAGACACAGCTTACAGTATCTTCCTATGTACTCAAACTTGTGGTGTTGAGACTTTAATTGAGATGCTTCTACAATCAGATTTGAAGGAAACACTGAATAACTTGATAACATTCAACATTCATGGTGACATTTCAGTACAATTCTCAGCTCGCTGCATTGAATCAAACGCATGACAAGTGTTAAGACTGCAAATAATTAACTGCCAACTAAAGAAACACTACAACAAGAAGAACATTTTCCTGAAAGACCCGGCCAGCAGCTCTCTGATGTTTTCAGCGGGACACCCACAAACACTCTCTTTATGGTTGAGCAGTTTTTGGAGCTCATTGACATGCAGGATTCCTCCTGGAGTGAATTTCCTATATCCTGTTTTATTATTTTATCCTCTGTTGGTTTTCTTCAGGTGCCCCTTAAAAACATTTCCTCCCTTGTAGTCGTAAATAACGTCATTAAACTCACACACAGAGGACAAAGGGAGACGTTTTTCATGCTACACTTGATTCCCATGGAAAGGGTAAGTTAACGCTGGGCACAAAATGAAAAACAGCACAGCTGACCTTTTGTTGTTTCTACCAATGTCCTATGTGTTTTTTCCCCCCCCCATTCATATAAGCCATATCACAACAATCAATGCCACTTTTTTTTTCTATGACAGCACAGCTAAGACTCTACAGAAATGTCCCCTGCCCCCGCTTTGTTCCCAGTGATTGTACAATCATCTAAACATGGCATTATCTAGCAAAGACAAGCATAGACGCTCACCGCAATTACTATTGTGTCAGACTGTTTTCATTATTGATCAGCAAACAGCCTTTCATAGCGCTCCTCCTTTTCATGAACGCATGTATTTAGCTCTTTTGTTTGGTAACAGCGGCCTAGAATAGAGAATGAGGGCACCGAGGTGAAAGGTTTTCGATGTGTTTTTTCTCTCTCGTACCAATATTTTTTTTCTTTCACCCGTTCAGTTTTTTGAAAAGCTGTATGAGTTATGCAGCGTGCCACCTACATGTAGTCAACTGACTGCACAGATAAAGAGATAGATATGTGGACACAGGGTAAATATACTGGATTTCTGTCACCCCACCCCCATCCCCCGCACCCACCCAGTTGAACATGTGTTTATCTTACAACATCACAATGTGTGTTTTTGTACTGAGTCGCTCATATCATACACAAACATGTATTTAACACTGATGTTTTTAATATATCTTTTATAATGTGTGGACAGTCATTCCAAAGGAGTCAGGGTGCACGACATAAGAGCGTAAAACAACACTCAGAATATCCTGGAATAGTCCTTTCTTTTAAAAAAAAATACAAATTTGGCCATTTTTTTGAGAGCTAGTGGGGAAGCAGAAAACCTGAGGTTGTTTTGGAACCTTTGGCTCCTGCGATGAGGACAACAGGACTCTGAATATGGGGCAGCGAGACAAATACGCAATGTTTTATTTTTCTAAGCAATAAGATTTATTAATCTTGGTTAGTTCAGCATTAGCGTTTTACTCGTCTTCTTGTACTCTGTGTACTCCTTTGTTTTTAATTTTTAATTTTCCTGTTTGAATCTTTTATCGACACAAAAGCCCTTCTAGGGACAGATGTTGAAAATCATCATCTGCTATAAACACTGTGATACACACATTGGATTTCAGTTTGTCTATGTATATTGTATCTGTGCCTATCCAATTAAACACAAATAAATAAATTAATTGAATCATATTTGATGAAAATTGTGCACTTTGGACCTCAGACGGTAAAAAACATGTGACAAAACAACAGTGCTTCTCAGTCTTTTTCTCCAGGCTACATCTTCGAGCCACTGAAGACAACTCTGCGACCCACTTTCGGGTCCCGACCCACCAGTTGAGACCCACTGGCCTGGAGTAAAGTAGAGCCCCTTTATATACTTGTCTCTTTATTCATCTGTATATCTCTGTCTTATCCTTCATATTTTCTGATGTCCATATTTTTTCTACATTTACCTTTTATTTCAGTTTACCTTTTTTTCCGTTTTTATTTATTTTAATTTTAAACGTCTTTGGAAATCAATATTTACCCTTTTAAATGGAGCCTACCAGAAAAAGATGTTTCCCACATTCAGGGTGACAATAACCATCTTAGACCTTCAGTTTTGAGGACTAAGTGTGGGGAAAAAATAAACCAGAGGAGAAGGATTTAATTTTGTCTTTTTTTTGTTCTGCATTTTTAAGAAAAAAGTCAAAATGTTGAGAATGAAGTGAAAATACTGACAGAAAAAGAAACCTATCAGGGCCTCTTATTCTCATTCTTCTGCCTGTAACCAATACTTAAAGATACAGATAAACCTGCCTCTTGTGCTTTATTATAAACCATTAAATACTAATTGTGACTGCACCCAAATAAGAAAAAACAAAATGAACGCTTCCATTTGCATGCTGAGAGTTCAGTCAGATCTGGACGTAACACCTGGGTGAAACAGGAAGTATGAAAAGGCTCGCTGCTTAAACTCGATCTGTATCCTTAAAGATAACAAGATGGCTGCTCATTTGTCTCTCACACCGTTGACTCAGAGGTTTGGGGAGTTGGGGCTGGAGGAAATTATGCTTTCCATAAACAAACTCATGAATTCTAAAAAAAAAAACAGGTCCTCTTCTCTTTATGTTTCTATTTTACAAGTAAGTTTATTTGTGATATTTTTTCAGGTTGTAACGGGACAAAAAGACAATTTATTTTATGTTTTGAAGTAAGGTAAGAGTCTCAAACCCTGGAAAACAGTGTTCTGTGTGAGTGTGTGTCTGTGTTGCTGGTTGGGGGTGTTGTGGGTGAGGGGAGAGATCAGTGGCCCACACATGGCTGTAATTTAATGGAGAATTGCCCAGTGGTTCCTGTGCAGAGGTAAACACAAGCAATAGTCAGGCTTTTGTTATTGCATGACTATGACAACCAGCACCATCAATAAACAATAGAGTGTTAGAGAGGGCTAACAAGGACTCACTGTATGAAGAGAACCCCCGCTGTGTCCACTTCTCACCCTCTATTCTGATCACAGAAGAAGAGTATGATGAGTCTGCACAATAACACGCCTGCAAGAGCTCAAATCACACGTTAAAGTGAAAGTACAAAAACAAATATCACACATTCAGGATTGTTTTAAAATGCAGTAAAAATCCACAACTTTCACTTTTCTGCTTCCTTTAATTCAATTTCAATTATTTTTTTATTCCCGAGAGTTATTGCAGATTTGTGCATGAAGAGGTCAAACTTGAAGAATTTTTAAGACACAATAAACAAAAGAGATAGATAGAGAGAGAGAGAGAGAGAGAGAGAGAGAGCTCTGCAGTCACCATCAAGCTGTGAGTCAACAGGGGGCCAATCCTGCAGATCTGAGATGCAATCTGTGCCGGGGGTCATAAACATTTACAGGGTGGGTTGTGCTGAGCGAGAGGGCCTGCAGGATATCAGCCCTCTCCCACTTCTAATTAGCTTATGAGAATGCACTTTAAGTCTCACAATAGGATGCTGTAAACTACTTTTGTTACACTAGGCCTATATTCGGTTATTTCCAAGTGTGACAACATCAATCTAAGGGCTGAAAAAACGAGAAGAAAATGGATTAAGTCCAAAGTGAATATCACTGTTTCTTCTTAATGTTGAAACTGTAGAAAAAAAAGGGGGGAAAATGATTTGACCTCAGAAAAAAAACATGAATTCAAACCTTTACAATCCAGCAAACAGCTTCAGGAACATGCTTGGTTTGTGTTATTGTTTAGGTTGGTTAATGGAGCAGGAGGACACATGTTGTGCTCAGTCACACTGATGGATGAAGTTTTTGTGGAAGGTGCAGCCAGATGGCAAAGTGACCAGAGAAGAGTATGGTGCAGATGAAACATTAATGATTTTAACACACACAGAGAGAGAGAGAGAGAGAGAGAGAGAGAGAGAGCGAGCTTATGCATCTAAAGAGAAAGTGAAAAGAGAAAATTGATGTTGATTTAAACACTCAAAATGTCAGAAAGTCAGAGGACAAAGAGCAGAAAATAAGGTTAACACACAAATGTGTTGACCTGCGGTAAATGTTGACCCCCCCCCCAGTAAAGTCAGACTGATGAAGGGTTGTCATATTATTGGTCTGAATTGGTTGTTTTAAGCTTACAATGTTTGGATATTGATAGGCTATAAGTAGACAAATTCATATTTATTTTATTTATCTCGTAAATATATTGTTGAATCGTTGGACATTATGTTGGAGTATGTCGTCTGAAGAGGTTAAAGGGGATTTTCTTTCTACATATTTCGTCTCATCCTCTGAGTCAGTGACGCAACAGACGTCTGATGTAACAGAAGAAGCAATAAACAAACCGCTGAATGTTTCTGTTTCAATTAATGAAAGACTCGTTTAGCGTAAAGCAAACAGGTCTCAAAGGGCGCAGTTGGAGGTTGGATTGTAAAAACTTCCCCGAACACAAAAGCAACACGCCGCATAAAGCACTTGACAGTGAATGTGGTCGTTTCTTCTGGGGGGCTCAGAGGCTATTAGACACCTGGTGGGTTTTCAGGCTCCTCAGTGTAGTTTTTACAGCCGTTATTGACAAAAGACGGTCGCCGACCTTGGATGTATCGACTGCCTTCTGCGACCTGCTGAAAAGAATCTCCTAATCCCTCGAGCTTCTGCCTACTGTATCCAACCGTATTCACGCCTCTGCTTTTAAAAAAAATCTGCTCTCATTTTCCACAAGATCCATGGAAATATTGAGTTTTCTTGTTTTCTTTGTGCACCTGAGAATGAAGTCTTTGTATCTGCTCCTTGGCGCCTAATAGCACGCTAAGGTCAGTGTTTGGTACATGAGAAAAATCAAACATCACAAAGAGACTTGTTTGTGTTTGTCTTTTCTTTTGCTTGTCAATAAAGTTTAAATGAATCAGAGCTTGTTCCACCATGAGCGCAAAGACATGGATAGGAGTGTATTATGGTTGTTAAGGCAACCACAGAAATGGCCTCTATGCTGAACAATAGTCCGACGGGCCTTGGGGAGGCCCAGTGTTGACCCCCCCCCACACACACCCACATCTGCTGCCCCCACATTCAGACTTATGGGATGTTCTGCCGATTATTTTCTGTGCTGCTTCCCCCTTTCAGAGGTGACAGGCCGAGAGAATGAAATCAGGAATTCTGCATACATCTGTCCAGGAACCGATGCTGTATAAGCTCTGGAGGCTCCGTGTTTTGATCGGAGAAGAAGAAGAAAATATATATTCGAGGGGCCTTTAGGGGGCCTATAGGCTCAAAGTGTGTGACAAAAGTTCTTATGTGCTGTGCGGGGTTTATAAAGGCAAACAATTGAAAGGGGAAGAGCCGGAAACATCCAGCTGCAGAGGCTGTAAATAATAACAGAACATAGCAACCAGGAAGGCATGCAGAGGGAGAACAAGAATGCTTCTAGGTCTTTGTTTTGGCTACTTATTTACCTATTCCTTTATCAGGGGACAGTGTGCGATGGTGTTTATCATTTAAAATGAAATTAAAAAATGGTTGCAGATTTTGCAAGTTGCTAATTTTCCATCTGTAGTCCCGAATAAAAGTGTCGCCCCCCCCCCCCCCCCTTAAAGTACTTTATGGGTGAATTGGTAAAACCTGACAGGACGTAAAAACAGCAGGATGCACAGGCAGATACAAAAGAACAGAAACATATCAATGCACTCTTAAAAAGCAATAAAAGACTCTTTTATTCAAAGACTAAATGAAAATAGAATGTGACCCTGGTGCTGACTCTGACATAATGAATACATGTGTGAAGACCAAAGCAGCCTCACTCTCCTGTGTGACATTAAATAAGTGATCAAAGTTGGTGAGAGGAGTTTTGACTTCATCAGAGGCAAAACTGATAAATCACAAGTTAGACAAAAAGGAGATACTAACCAAACGTCTTTTGATTCCTCATGGACAGCAGACACGGTAGACTCCGACTGAAAACACCTCACAAATCTAAAATTTAATTTCAAAGTTTGAAATTTGTGTGAGCCCAAAGCTCACACAAATCTTTAAAATGCCTTGATGAAAGTTGAAAATGCATTAATGAAATCATGGACAAAAATGTAATTTAGATATAAAAGGAAGAAAATTAGGGCCACATGAGAAAAATAAGAATTACATGTAAACATATATTTCTCTTTGAATCTCTGAAACTTTTTTTAAAGGTTTATTTTTTGGGACTTTACGTTAGAGATAGTACAGTGGATAGAGTCCAGAGAGAGAGAGAGAGAGTGGAGACTGACATGTAGGAAAGGAGCCACAGGTCGGATTCGAACCCGAGCCGCCTGCCCGCCTGGAGGACAATAACCTCCATACATGGGATGCGCATTAACCACCAAGCTACCAGCCCCCCCTAAATTTGACAGAATAAAGAAAAATTAAAGAAAACAATAAAATCAAAACTAAGAGAGAAAACAAAAAAACGTATTCAGACTTGATTGAAAATTGAAATATAATTTAAAATATAATTTAAAAAATGTGACATCATTTAAATTAAGATACTAAGTTTGGATTTCTGACTCGAAGATAAATTTTTTAGATATTTCCTCAAAATTGTTTTTGTAGTTGTGTGAAGTTTTGGTCCAAAAGGGTGACTCCGCATTCATGGACGTAAAGTTTTAAATTGCAGCTCAGAATCTTAAAGTTTAACTTTACAACCCTTTTGAATATTTAACCCTTTAAAAAGAGAGAGAGGAAAAACAGAGAGGAGGGGTCTCCCTGCCAGGATGGGACAGACATGCTAAATATTTAAAGAACAAGTCTTTGTGATGAGGTGTCCAAACTTGTACGACTAGTTTGGATCCCTGTGTGAGCTCTCTCCTCACCATTAACCTTTTTTTCCTCTCAAGTATCCATCTCTTTAGTTTTGAGCTCACACAAACAAAAACCTGATTCTCCCTGATACATGGTGACCACTGAAGCGTTTACAGGCTGAAAAAAAAGGAGGGAGGGGAGGGGGTAGGGGGGGAGACTTCTGTCCGAGAAGGGTATCCACACCCCCACATCCATATTGATTAAACAAATTTGCCACAAATCATTTTACAAATGCCCAGCGGGGGGCTATAGAGGTTGGTGGAAATGCCCCATTCAGGCTCTGTCCTCCCCCGCAGGGCTGAAGCCTCGACTCTTGGCTCGTTTAAGCGTGCTGACAGCCTCTGATCCTCCGGCCATCTGCAGGGTGGGCCAGCCAGTGCTCAGGGGTCTTTGTGCTCTCAAGCTTTAGGGAGATTTAACAGTGACACAGACAAAAATGTGAAGGTGTAGGACCCCCCCCCCCCCCCCCCCCCCCCAGAACTCCTGATTCTGGCTCATTTGTAAGACACACAAATCAAACTGAGAAGTCAAAAATCAAGAAGCTGAAACTCACTGAGTCATTGCTAAAAAAAATATTTGTATTACATCTTTGACGTGTGTGAGACTGAGTGAATGAGTCTCTGCAGCACGTAGTAGAAGCTTGTTTTGCTCTCTCTCTCTGTGACTCATACAAGTTTCTGGTAAGCCACGCCCCCTTCCGCTCCACGCTTCTCTTTGTGAATGAAAGTGGGAGGAGTCAGCCATGTGGCGCTTATGTACATGTGTGTGAGTGAGTATTTATGAAAGCAGGCACGCGTGTACTTCGTGTGTGTGTGTGTGTGTGTGTGAACATGTGCTGAGCCGTTGCCCTGCAGGGGAAAGTAAACAGGAACTTTGTACAGAGTTCATAAAATGCAAACATAACAACATGAATCTTATGAATTTGCATATTTTTTTATGTTTGTGTAAATGATAGTTTCTGGATTTCATCATCAAGACCTTCAGGGGGATCCTGATACACACATCTATACATTTGTTTCTTCATGAATTCATTTATAGTAATGATTAGAAAATGTCTAATTGGACCTTTCATGCAAAGATGGAGTTCAAAGTGAGGAAACAAGATCAGATTTAAAGCACACAAATTTGAAAAATAAATAATTGTTTTTTATTATCGTGTATTCCTGCACTGTGGCTGTTTTGGCTGTGTGTGTAACAGGGGCCATCCGCCCCCCCCCCCCTCCTCATAACCTCAAACACATGCTCAGCTCCTATTATTTTAACTGCTTCCAGTGACTTCAGATCTGTTCGACCTCTGAGTGCAATCAGGAGACGGAGCGGCCGCATTAAAACGAGCAGGACGGGGGACAGCTTGGGTTACCCGGTTAAGAAGGGGTTAAATGTTACTTTTAAGAAACTACCAATGTGCAGAAATGATTAACCTCAGTATCGGAGGAGGATCTGTGAGCGGTTTCTTTCAAAATAAAAAAACATTTTGGTAGTGAGAGGACGTCATTTTTACTTGAATGTACCGCTCAAGCTCTTAATTATTACCAATAGATTCTAGGTTTGTTCTATTTTCTGGTTTTAATTTGAGACATTTACATGTTTTCGATATGCTCACATATTTTAATTTCCATCATGTCATCATCATCAGAATCTTATTCATTGACACTCAGGAGTTTATTTATTTTATTTATTAGTTTATTTGAATCAGGGACAGTGTACAATAAAAAAAAACCCTCAGAAGAGAAGAGATGCTTTATTCCAGATTTAACTGACTAAACACTGCGCAAAAAGTAAGGAAATTAGTGTTTGGTAGATTATTTCTTTGTTGTAACAACGCTTCTTGGCAATAAATCTTATACCGTTGGAAAGCCTGTTTATTTCCCTTTTAATGGTGCCACATTTGTAAGAAACATGCATTTGTGGGATAAGCAGCAGAGCTGAGAACGTGGGTTGCGCCCATGAAAAACTTGCCAAATCTTCTCTGCCTATGTCCATTTTTTTCTCTCGCTTGTCTATGTCGCTTCTCCCTCAACGACCAATCAAAATCAAGAAGGGACGAGACTTTTGATGTGAGCTTTGTCAACAACAATGGCAGAGGAAACGCCAGTGTGACTCGTCAGTCTCCAGGTCTAGATCTGCCGCAACAGGACATGATTCATTCACAATGTTTACATGTTTTCTTGGTGATATTTCCTTGAATTAAAGAAAATATGAAGCACACAGAGCAATTTAAAACACATTTAACAGCCATTACAGAGGGAAGTGGAAGTTAACTTTTGCAACTAAGCGCTAACAATGAGCGCTGTTGAGAAGCTCTCTGAAATGAAGGTTGTGGGCACTGTCAAGTTGTGGACAGAGACCCTTAAGGTCAAAATTAAGAGAGAATTAGTTTGCATTTTTGAATCCTTTAACAAGCATGCACAGGGTGGATGTTTTCAGGCTGTAAAACTCCTGTGTATAACCTCTTCCTTCATGTCTGAAATGGTCGTGTTCCTGTTCATCCAGAGGTCAGATGCAGTATGATGAGTAGGCTCAGAGGGAGCAGCTGATTTGCTTTCTGCAGAGAACAACAAACAGGTGATGCTTTAAGCAGCTGTGTGCATGTAAGGGGGGGGGGGGGGCATTAACTTCCTGCTTTACTGCACCGATACTGTAGTTGTTTTTTTTTTTCAAAATCAATCACACAGTCAAGTTTTTCCTGAAAGCAAACATACAAACATGTGTTCGGATGATCAAACATCATGTCATCATTTCCTGTCTTGGATTTTTGAACGTGCGCTCCTGTATGCCCTCTGCTTACAGACCGGCCCCCTTAAATGCTTCCCCAGAAACCTAATCCAACAAAACAGCCCATCGCTCATAAAGACGCCACATGAGTGATGTGAGCAGAGCGAGTTATAGCGACCCTGGGACACACAACTCTTCCCTTTTGCTCTAACGCAAAAAAAAATCCTCTGATTTGTGCTCATCTGTGATCTCTGAGCAACTGTCACCTCAGTTTGAGAGCAGCAAATGGCCGTGGTTTGTTTGAAAATAGAAGAGCAAGCGACATTAGGGAAGAACAGAGCGTTTATTTCATTCTGCTGTCTGATTGCCGCTATTGACGAGCGTCTGACTTTGAGCTGCAACAACATCAAATCAATAACTTTTTTTTTTTTTGGTTGCCACAGAGATTGCACACCGAGTCGATAGTGAGCTGATTTAGAGGAGAGCTCTGTAATCTGTGCAAAAATAACTCAAAAGTTGATCAAATTGCATCAAAAATGTTTGTCTCTGAACATGAGAAATTGAATGTACCGAGGTTAAAGGTCGAAGAAAACGCTGCAATAATATTAAGAAGTTGGATGTTACTCATGAAAAAGTGATAATATCTTTGAGCCCAATCAAAACTCTGCACATGTTTTGCATTGCTGAGCAGAACCACACCCCCAATTTGTTTCCACAGAGTCGGAAGTTACAGCGGCTTCGTCCTCCACACAATGAGATAAATATACTACGTCAGTCTTGCCTGCAGATTTTTCTCATAAAAAAAACCCTTTGATAGTTTAGCCATCTGGCCGGAGCCAAAAAAAGTCCTCATAAAAGAGGCCCAAATAAGGTCAGGGGTCACTCCCTCCCTAGGTCAGGGGCCCTGGAAGGTTGTTATAGTGGACTTTACTAAAGTTGTCAGCTCAGATCCCCTTGACAAATTAAAGCACATTCTTCCCTTTTTAACAAGTGTTCCCTTACAGTGAGAGGTTTTGTTTTTCTGAAGGAAATTTTCATACTTGGTTTGGTTTGAGGGGAGGGAAGGGGACAGAGGAGGGGTGGGATGCAGGATTTTGGAAGATAAAGTCATCAGTGTTAAGCTGTGATGCGCAGTTTTACCGTAAATACAGTGTGTAAATGGCGCCATCAAATAACAGCATTTAACAATCTGTGTCGTGTATAATGGGAGAAAAAGGTTTTCAGAAAACTGAATTTTACACCGAAATCATTACAATAAATGTACAGCTCGTCGTTTTTAATCATTTATTAATCATCAGAATGATTTCATCTTTGAAAAAAAATGTCAGTTTTTATTTCCAATCTAAAACCACAACGTATATGTGCGTAGGTGTAAACAGCCTTTACTCAACACATAGTACATTAAAGGTGCAGTGACAGCCTGTCATTAACCCTGACCTGTCTGCGTCTCTGTCCGAGCGTCCGCAGGATGAAAGGCTTTTGTGGGACTTATCACACAGACACATTTAGCCGGCTGCTGTCCTGTGTGTCAGCAGCGCACAGACTCTGCCTAATAACACGATACAGACACGAGAGATGGAGAGCAGAGATGTATCAACATTGTTTTTTCTCTTTTTCTCAAATCTAAAACAGTAAATACATCCTCGAGAAAGTCAGGGAATAGTTTTATTTAATTGAGATCGAAACGTCTTTAATGACCTCAAAGAATCCCAAATATAACGACTTGCAGGTTTTAAACATTGTAACTTTCCACTCCTGCAAAGGTGTGCTGTTTATGTCAAAGTGAGGTAAATATAATGGGACCAAGACTGGTGGAACCTCTACCCAAAATGCATTGGGCTTTTAAAAACAATGGTAGCCTAGGGATAAAGGGATTTTTCTGTCATTACTATCACATTATAAAGCTGATGCCTTGGGTTAGAAATCTCAAACAGTAAGGGTTCCTTTTCAATCTAAATCTATGGCTTACAGTTTAGCTCATCACAAAGACCATAAATTCCTTTCTCGTGATGTCACAAGGAGCTACACCTGGTGGACGAGATAGGCCTTAATGCTGCACGCTTAGTTATCGGTCTCAGTTTCATTTTTGAATTCTTAAACCAGGGACAGGCGTTGTTGAATATGAAGCCCTAACCGATGAGGAGACGAGCCTGAGCTGTGCTTCTACAGAATCCAAATCTGAGACAGAAAACCCAGAAGGGAGGAGATAACGGATTATTGTGGGGGTTTTTTTTCTGCGGTTGTCAGGTGATGTAAACATGTGTCCGTTTGAAGAAATGGAAAATTAAAAGGCCCATGCTGCAGCTCCACTGACTATCTGAAGATGGATGCTTCTTTCCTAAGCCCCTTTTTGCCCTCCAAGTCTCAGCGCCCGTCATGTGACTTTCTAGCTGTTTCCCTTTAATTCACAGTTTTAATGCTAAGCTAGGCCAACCCGTTGCTAGCGAGCAGAATCTTCAGATTTGCCAGAAAAAATATTTCCTGATTTGTCCGGGAAAAAAAAAAAGAGCATGTTCATCTAAACTAACATTTGTAGTGTTCATGTTGCAACTTCAAGCTTGGGACGCACTGAAGTCCGAATAATTAATTTAGCAACGCAGGTAATTATACCTTTTTAGGAGTTAGTGAGCGTGGTAATGTGGTGAACTTTAAAGGTGTATTTGTTTTATTTGAAAAATTACGCTAGCTAGAAATTTACGTTAACCATACTCCCTTAAAAATGGAAATAACTTTATGATTCAGCTATTTTGAAAACAGCAAAAAAGCATATTTCCAAACAGTAACAGTTGATGATTGTGAAAAAATAAACAAAACAGAGGTTCTGACTGTGCTGACAAAAACAAAACGATATGATTTCAAAATCCACATCCAGCAGATGTAACGTCACAGATGAGGTAGGAGTGCAGGAGTTGAGGGATGCTACATCTGTCTTTACACCCTCTGACTTTCAAACAGACGAGAATGTGTTTGGTTCCACCTCACATGCATTCAAAAAGCCATCCGAAACAGTCAAACAAGCGCTCGGCATATGACAGCCCCTATGTGACGGTGGGAAAGGAGAGTGGACAAAGAGAAGTGGGCTTTTTTTTTTTTTTCATCACACAGCTGCTCTGCTGGAAATTTGTCTTGAGCTCATTGTCTTTGCTTCTTTGAAAGTGTAAAAGCTCTGGCTGCATGCTCCAGTCGCTTCCTAAGAAAGGTTCTGTCGGATGATACATGTGCACAAGTGTCCAGTTTCAGGGGAAATGGTGAGAGAATTGGTAGCGACGATGAGCCCCATTAAACACCACAGAAGAAGAGGAGCAATCAATACTGCACAGGCTACAGGTGGGGGGGTCATGGAACACTCAAATCACAATCTTGGGGGTCTTGAAAAACGTTGCAAAAACAGAATGTCATACATGTACACTGTCTGATTTATTTTGGATAAACACAACAAAGTGCCGGTCTTCATCATTGTTTCATAACCAACATGCCCCTCTTTTGTTCCATTTTCAATGAAGTGATGATGAAAGGTGGAGGGGGGGGACATCACTTGAAATTCCACGCAGACAAGAATGCAACGTCTCCAGTTTCTTATAATCAGCATGACTATGGAGGGTGAAGATAAACAAACACTTTTTTCTCACAGAAGTTTTTTTTTTTTTTTTTTTTTGCCTGAGGGACTCTGTAATGACAGGGGGGGGGGGGGGGATGGGGGGTATTCATCCCAGACCACCATTATTAATCTTTGTTAATTGTAGGTTTCCCTGTTTAAAAGGTCCCACGGCTGTATTTTTCAGCATTAGGTGTGTTTATAACTGCAGGACTCTGAACCACGACATCTGTGAGCAACTCAATTTGTGTTCAGCTGCTGTCAGAATGCTACACAAATAGACGCTCTTTTTCTTCTACTGATCGTCCACGTTTACACTGACAAAAATATAAAATAAAACTCTTTTTTAATAGGGACTGCCTTTATTGTCAGTGTGCATTATTTAACCAAATTTGCCGGTCACATTTGACATGCATGACTCTGCAAATTTGAAAAACAATAGAAAACATTTGATAATAATTAACATAAAAATTGTGTTTAAAAAGTAGTTAAGAGAAGTGCATTCAGGTCATGAAGAAGAGAGGATCCCCTAACACGTTTGATAAAATAGCATATTGTAGATTTGCATATATTGCATAATCTTTGTAAGCACTCCCTCCCCCCACATATTTTGTTTCCCATGCTTGCATGCCCTTTGAGAGAACCTGTTTTGTTTCATGTCTCTTAGTTTCTCAGATGTAGTATGGGAGGCAGGCCTATATCACAGCCTATATTCAACGTGTTGACCGTCATGGTGTCCTTGTTTGAGGAGGAATGCATCACTGTGGAATAATTGCCCTTATTCCTCTCTGGCCACTTAGTTAAAAGAGATTCAGATGGTTTGAGAGCTCTCTCTGCACCACCCCTCCTCCCAGGGGGGCAGGGAGAGGGGGGAGGATAACTCAGGGGGAGGGGTGTGTTTGACTTGGGAGAGCTGAATATAGGAGGGTGTAAAAACATTTACATAAAAAGGCAAAACTTTTTTAGCCTCCCTTCCCACCCCCCCTATGAGAAAGATGCTTTTTTTTGTTCTTGCTCTCAGCTGCAGCAGCTCCTCCCCAATTAAAAAAGCTGGTGCTAATGCTTCGTCTGACATTCCACCAACATTCCTTGATTTAACTTTGCCACAGAAAGTGACTCCCACAACAGACATGGGTATAAGATTAAAGCAGGGGGGGTCACATGATCCTCTTGGATCACAACTCGGCTTCTTATCATTTCTTGTCGGCAGGTCCCGCCGGCTGCTGGGAGGTCCAAGTGGTCCACGCTGAAGACAAGCGACTGCATGTGGAGTGGGCTTATTGATCAACCTGCAAACTAATTTGTTTACCGCATCAGTGACCAGCACGCGGAACTGGTTTAGAGTTTGGCAATTATTGTGGCATTAAGTAACAGATGAGGAAAAGTCGTTTTTTTGGGGTCATGGTGTGTGTGGTTTCTCAGTCTTACATGATTATTAAAGCCAGTTTGCATTCTTTGCATCCTCCGGTACAGTACTACATCTGATGGAAACATATGCACATGTTTTTATTTGAGATAAATTGTTTAAAGACTATGCTTTGTAATGTACTTAAACTATTTATTGATTGGCATATTTTCACAATTTCTGCACTTAAATTGAAGTTCTGCTATTTTTTTGTCAACACACTTTATATATGTTTTTGCTTAAAGCAAGTAGATTTAAACTTATTAGAAAATCTAAAATATTATGAACATTTTTGGATGCTCATCTCCCTGAACGTTGAGATTTTTTAACCACTGTTGGGATCAAGGAGCTCCTTGCCCTGCCCATATGCATCATATAGAAATATTTGATCAAAAATGGATTTCAATGGATTTGTTGGAATTCATCTAACTTAATCCTTTGCACCAAAATTTGATTATTAGAAATAATCTACTTCTACTACATCCACATTACAGTCCTGGTTTGTGCTCACATCTGGCATCAAACCAATCACTCATTGTGATTGAAACAACAAAAAAAACTGCACTTATTCAAGATTTGCCAATTTGATCCGTGACATAACCGTCCGTTTCCGACATGTATCTGTCATCTCTGAGCCCGCAGTATCATGCTCCTGTGAATCTGTCAATCCCATTGAGTCAGTCCTGTGTTTGCCACCCCAGCCCCCGCCGTGGGGCTAATTAAAACAATTTCAAGGACAAAGGAGGGGAGCCCATTGTATCACACAACCAGCAGTGCAACGGATACGGTGCCAGAGGGGCACAGTTGTCGAGGATTAGCGCCCCCTTTGCAGGCGCAGATGGATATATCAGCCTCCCACCACCAGTGACGAGTGTCTAAAGGGAGACAACTGCCTTTAAATGAGCTTCAGGAATGTTAAAAAAAAAAAAAAAAAAAACCTGACATGAAATAATGAGGTGAGAGGAAAGGGTCAGTTTCTGATTTACCTGTTGCTCTGAGATGTTGAAAGCAGACAAAACCTGTTTTGTCCAAGTCATAAATAAAGCATACATAAGTCGAGTACAGCAGGTTTCATCGGGCACTGTGGTGCTCACATGCATCACTTTCATAAATTGAAATATGAATTTAGAAATACGATTGTGTATTTTTTTCTGTTTATCTTAATGGCACCACAAAAAAAACAGAGAAGCTGGTTACTTATTTATGAAAAACTTCCCAACACCCACCTCCTTTTTTTTTATGTTTCACATTCCTGAGCCGTGCAGAGAGCCCCCGACCCCCCCCCCCCCCTCAAAGACAAAAAAAATCTGCTGGTGACAAATCTTCAAACCAACTTCCTCTCCTTTTCCTTTCAACTCACATAACGGCCCAATGAAGTGGATTCTCTTCCTCCTGACTCACATCCTCTGTGCCATAATATTGATACTGCTGCCTCTTCAGGAGCTGAACTCCGTCAGACGGCTGTGTGAGTCAGGACGCAAGCGTCAGCTCGCCTCATTTCATCCTGACTAACAGTCTGAATATTAGTCTGGAATAATGGCATATGAAGGCACATCCTGCAGCATGGCGTGCACTTATATGTCCGCCTGAGCTGAACTTGCACCTTTAATCTGTTGCAGGAATCTCACAAGCCGAGGTGTTGACAGTGAGCGTCTCTTCCATGCTTTTAAGGCGTTGTTGTTATCTCTGCAAGCCATGGCCAGACTTATCTCAGAGGAGGAACTGTATGTGAGCAGAAACAATAGGCCTGATTGAGTGCATTCCCTGTGAGGTGTTGGGTTACACAGGGCCGGTCTGTTTAATAGGTGTGTGTGCCAGGTGATCTTTATCACTCTGCTTTTTTTTTGAGAAATGATGCATCTTTCATGAATTCATTAATTGAGTGACATGAGAGGAAGTGTGAACAGGAAGTAGCCCGGGGGCTGGGGGTCAATAATTAGCATGCTCCTGATCTGTAAAGCTTTGAACAGCTTCCTCTTATATGTTTTATCTGATTATATTTTTCACATTTATATTAAAGCATTCAAATATTTGTGTTTGCATCATGTGCATCTTTCCTTACTTGTTAAATATGAGTGTATCGATGTGTCTGAAATAAAGAAAGTGTCTTTCTAAGTGCAAAGCGACAAAGACATAGTCCATGTTTTAAAAGCAACTTCAGAGTGAGTGTATATTTATAAATGGTATCTCAGCACAGAGCAGTGTATAATTACAAAAGAGTTAAAGATGATATCAAGTATAACCAGCAATTATAAATATGTAACAAACCAAAACATTTAATCAGCCTTAATGTTGATTTTTAAATGAAACTGCCAGTGTCGTTTCCATTTGCAAAAATGTAAATCCCATCCATATGTAAGATTGCACAACATGGGCCACCATACCCCCCCCCAAAAAAACAGCCTCAATAATGCAATTAGCCTAACAAAGAGAATGGTAATCCACGAGCCAGTATGAGTGCATGGGTGGGATGCATCTGAAATGACTTGAGAATGACTCTGAGGAATTTTCACACCAATAAGCTGCAGGAGAGCTACACTCAAAACTCTGCAGCACATTCATTCATCTCAATCTTTGTGTGGGCCAAACAAAAACTTTTCACATTCAAAAACAAAAAAGAAAACCCAAAACAAAAGCCCACTTCCTCTTAATCCCAGGCTGAAATGTAAATATGTAAGTAGCTCTAAATATTAAAAACAAACCACACCCCATTTGGTAAGCTTTGAAAACGTTGATGGTCTTTGAATTTGTGGAGGTAAAGGTGACAAACTAAAACCTCACTAGCTCCCACACAGTTTGGCATCCAGATGAAAAACTTCACACAGAGGGAGTTGTTATGATAATAAAGATATGTGCTGATTTTCATAGTTACAACATAAAGCATGGGCTTGTTAATACCACTTAAAAATGACATACAGAAGATGACATCTCAAGGATATTTTATCATATCTGAGCTCAGTGAGTGAAGCTTTTATAGTTTCTAACTCTAACAAATACATTGAAGCAGTCTGCCTTTCAACTGAACCCTCAAATATGAAATTTGGCTTTTCAGTTCTTCCATTTCAAGCTTTCTATTTGGGAATGCTAGTGATGAGATCATAAAGAGTGATTCTTGATGACACAGAAAGATGCAAAAACAGCTATTTTAAAATAGATATATACTGTATTTAGGAACGACATCATCAGAACGCTATCCAGACCGGGATAAAATCAAATATGATAACATGCTGAAGACAGAACACAAATCTATGTTTGAGCTTTTGTAGTGTGGGTTACATTTAGCTCAATACAGTCTTTGCACATATTGTTCGTCCAATGACTCCTCCTCATACATTTTAAATATACAGCTCCTCTGTTACGAGCTTTTTTACATTTGGGTTATCCAATTACTATCCTGGAAACCAAACATCCCCCACAACCAGCCATTGAATAAACACAGTCAGAATGAGACATTATCAGACCAACACTGAACCAAAGATAAAAGTTCCCCTTTACAAACAAGGGTTTTTTTTGCTTGTTTTTTTTAGCTCTATACAAATGTCTAAACTTTCACAAACTAGAGAATGTCACATGACCTCTAATGCGTGCATTAAAGTTGTTTTCTTTTTCATGTGCCTTTTTATTTGAGGATGAGATGACAGAAATGTTTTGAGTGCTGAGGCATCATCATGTTAAATATGAGACTTTAATGGACAAAAATGTAGATTGATTTTTTTGGGAGTTGAATCAGAAATGCTCAAAGATGATTATTTGGTTCTTTACAGAAGATGCTAATATTTTTGCTGATGCAGTGTAGTTTCTGTTTCACTTTAACAATACAGTTTTGTACATTTTCACAGTAAAGAATCTTTCCTCTGGAAATGGAACAAATTCATGAATTTAAAGTTCCTTTTCTATAAGCCTTTTTGCCTTTAATGACAAAATGAGGGCAATAATGACATAAAGATTTGACTTTATCAGACTGTGATGTGGATTGTTGGCTGAGTTGGAATCTAATAATCACAAATACTTCTTGAGGTTGTCCTTTAGGGTCATCCATATTCAACCCTTCGTTGAAAACTAGAAACCTGTTGCCTTTCAAATTAATCTGAATGTTTGTATTTTGTTCTTAAAAGGTCTTCTTATGTTTTTTTTTATTTGGGTACTACAACAACAACAATGAGTAAGAAAAGGACTTTAAAAGGAGCCTTATTATGCAAAAATGTGCCGTTTAAAGCCAGCCTGTATTTACAGATATCAGAGGGAAACATTATCAGACCACCAGCAGATTCATAGTTGGGGGTGGAATCAACATATGCTAATAAAGCAGATGTCCGCACTCTTCAACACATTCCAGGCAGCCTATAAAAACAAAGCGTCTTTCTTCCCTAAGGAGCAGAGCCCCATCTCCGCCTGTCTCCAGCAGCCACAAAGCTTCATATAAACATTTAGTGATATAACCTGATGATCCCGGGCCGTGCTCACACCCAGCCACCCAGCCACCCTCCCAGCCTCTGTCTCTGACTACACCAACAGATATCTGATCCCTGCAGACAGCATTTTGGGCTTTCTGTGTTGTTTGGTCAAGGTGTGGGTCCCTGTCAGAAAAAAAAAAAAACTTTCCATGACTCTGGAAGTTTCGGGCCGAGTCTCTGTGTCTCTGCATGCCGTCCACTGTGCTCCGACGCCCGCTGAATTCATCAGCCATTGTTTTCTCTGCACAGGCATTTATGATGTCACTGCAAACATAAGCTTTGTCCTCAGATGAAGGATCAGCCAGGGTTCGTGCCCTTGTGGGGTCAAACAAACAGCAAATATGGACAGGCTATGACTCAGATCACGGGGTCGGGTGGACATTATGGTGGCAGAAAGAAGACTTCATCTAAAAAGGGGGGGGGGGGGGGTGACGTGCCACAAAAGAGATGCAGAGAGTCTCATTCTGCATCTTTCACATGAGATATTCTAACAACACCTTAATCTGATCTCCCCTTCTGCCCCCCCCCCCTCCCCATCATGACCCCCTCCCTCCACCTCTCCATTCCTGCGACACCATCAACCATATCAAAATGAAAACAAAGAACATTTCCTGGGTCCTGACTGAGTCCATCAATGTGCTGAGTCATCACCAGTGATCAAAACAAATATACAGGGAAGATACACTCAAACTTCTTCAAGCCATCCTGGTTTAAGAACTACAAATATGTCCTGACCTCTGTGCATGAGGAAACATGCACACATCCTCAATTTACTTCAAAATGTTCCTTTTTGAGCATGTATGTACTTTCAGCGCTCAGGTGCATCTGCCTTTGTTTTTGTGCTTCTCTATGTTGTGACAATGGCTTTGTGCTCATGTGAAATCATGTCTGTTTTGTTTTCTGTGCTTGTAGTTATTTTTATTAACCACTAACCAAGCAGGGATTGAAATAAAAAATGTAACACATTTTAAATGATAAATGTTAGAACAAATGTTGATTATTGTGTAACGTCCCGTCTTCAATGAAACCAACCCAAACTAATGTTTTGCCAATATGGATTTTTGCAACAGAAAAATATCTATCGTCTTGTAATATAATTCATGTTAAACAGTGAAGATTTACAGAATATTGACAATAATTCAAATATCTGACACGGCTTTATTAAATATACTAAATCCAACCACTTTGTCCCTTTTTTTACCCAGATTGCATAAGAATGAATTTAGCCGCAGCGGAGTCTGTGTGCATTAAGTGCTTTGAAAAAAAAGGCAAGGTAAACACAGGCTTGAGCACACACACACTAACACACATGCATGTGAGAGCACACAAACACACACACTCACAAAACAATGGCTTGCATCTGTAAAGATCAGATTTCCATCGTGTTTGTTTTCTCAGGATAAGGCATGTGTGAACAAAGAAAATATTTGGCTTGCTCGTAGCCATCTGTTGAAAGCAGAGGAATTCTCTCAAAGTGTAAAAATGCTGCTTTTTGTAATGCAACTTTTAAAACAAAAAATTGGGTTGATATTCTGACATTGGTTGTGATAACAAATATAGAAAAAGTTTAGAAGTTTAAAGTAGTATATAAGAAGAGGCTTCATTTCTTTGAGGGGGGTAGAGGACAGAAACTAGAGGAGCTTCAATCTAAGTGTAAACATAATCCTGCAGAACCCAGTTTTCTAAATAATTATCTTTGTATATTTTCATATCATTGATTTATTTGATGTATATTAGACAAACCTTAATTCAAGGAATAGTCATTTTAAAAAACAGAATTTGTAGTTTTGGCCAAAACAGCCCCCATTAATAAAGTCTCACATTCAAGAACAAACAGCGGGTTAACACTATGAGATAATAATAGAGTACACTAACCTAACATGCCCCTTCAGTGGTTTACAAGACCTTAACTTTGTGTTTGTAATCTTCTATGTCTATAAAATAATCCATATTAATTTGTCTCTGTTGTAAACTAAGAGGAAGGAGAACTTTGGGTTTTGTAATTAACATATATATTTTTAAATTCTTCATGAGGGAAACCAAAATGATTGAATGTTTAGAAAGAATAGAATAACTTTATGAAGGCTGGAAATGAAAAAACAACAGTGTCATATGCTGTCAGATGATGAGAATGTGGACGGAGAGCAAACACAAAACAACGTGCTGACACGAGTGAACGATCCACGGCTGTAACCAAAATGAAAAATAAAAATACACAACAGATCCTGTATCTGATAACAGCAAACTAACACCTCAACATGGTTACAAAAAGCAACTGGCATCCCACAAAGATATGGAATAAAAGACAACAATTGAGCGATTGTTCTTGGTTAAATACATGGCACCGTGTGCACGGTCAAAACCATGCAAACATTCATTTGTGTCGGGTTAGTGGCACAGAAACAGGACGCAGAAAACAATAGCTAAATGTCTTTGTTTGTGAATCACAAAAGCTAGCTGATAGCTGGTTATTTGCATTCACAAGATCACACTCAGCAACGCTCAGCGCTAAATGCTGGAGCCCATGTCGTTACAGGGGACATTGTTATAAAAAGGCGCAGGCTGAGTGGTGGAGAGCAGCAGATACTGTAGCATTCCTTTGTCCATTAAAGGACTTTTATGGGCTTCGGGTGCTTTCACTCCGGCCATGCCTATTGGCTCAAAAATTATACTTATTTTTCTGCCCCCTGAGGACTGCTCTTAAACTGCTGCTTTCAATCAGAAAGAAACAACAACAAAAGAGCCTGTCAGGGTAATGCTTCCTGACAAGCAAAGATAGACAAAAAGACAGAAACAACACCCTAAACACTCAGATGAAAACCCCTTTTAAAAAAGTGACAAAGCTTTAGAAATAAGCTGCCATGTGCAACGGGCAGATTTGTTATAATCTAAAGAAAAGAAAGAAAAGGATCAAACAACTAGAATTGACCCTGAAGGTATACGATTGATCCGACTCTCAGGGCAATATAATCGCCTAATAATGTCTTAGCAAATGATCACTTTGCGTGTGATGTGTCTTTTTGTTCCCCGGCTAATCAATTAGCTCTATCATCTTGTATTTCTATCACACAGACAAAAAAAAAAAAAAAAGACAGAGACAAGATAAGAGCCCCTCCCCGGTGTTCTGAGGAATCAAAACTCACTTAAGATGTCAATAGTGTCACAGGCAAAAGATGCCAGCATTGGAAAAAAAACAACAACCCAAATCTAGATCAATACTTTTACCAATCAGATAATTTCATTAAGGCTTTCAATGCCATTTAGTGAAGGGAGAGTGGATTGTGTGCAAACAAAGCAAAGTTCAGACATGTATTGTCAGAACAGAGTGACACATTGTTCTTGTGAAGAATAATTTGCACCCCAGTTTGATCTATTTATTCCCAAACGCTAACTGGAGACTAAATGAATTTAAGTGGTTTTTACATCCCTTTGACATTTTAACACCCTCCAAACGACCGTCTTCCTTTAAGTTATTTGCTCACGTGTTGATCTAGTCCTGCGCTGTTTGTCTTTTCCATCACCTGGTCCCTTTTTCTGGATCTATTTATGTCCAGAAGGAATGCATCACAACTTACGGTTTCTTTAAGCAGCTGCGAGTGGAAATTGCTTTTTTTTGGGGGAGACGTTTATGACCCCATTCAAAGGCTGACATCTCAAACACAGGAAGGAAGGAACTCAGAAGTGCCATACAGTATCGGGAGGATGGTTTAAAACTGCTGCTGTCTTTCTGAAAAAACAAAACAAAAACAAACCTGTAAACATAGTAAAACTTTATGATTCCATGATAAAAATGGAAACCAAATGTGAGCGCTAAAGTATGTTGAATCCACCAATTTGTATTTCACAAAAAGCCAACAAAACATATGCAAAATATTCTAACATCAGCATAATTCAAACTTCAACCCCCACTGGCAAATTTCTGAAGATGTTGTAGTCCGCAGAAAAAACACTTAACCCAGCCATGATGTCACATGTGGAGCAGAAGAGGGGGAGAAGAAAAAAAAAAAAGAAGGGCTCTACTCCTCAAGGGTGCTCAGGATTAGGGCCTGGAAGTCTGTTAGATAATAGATCAAAGAGATACACAGGAGAGCACTCCTTACTTTTTCTCACATAGCGCTCATCTTCATACATAATGGAATTTCAGGTGCTCTTTTTTTCCTCCTTTTGCAATTCTACCTGAAGATCATGAGAGGAGAATTTAGTCCTGGAATCACACAAAATGTTCAAAAGGGTCAGCGCTGACACCACGGATCACCGCTGCGATTATAATATGAATGTGAGCTCAAGTGCAGGTACTGACAATGCAAGGGGCATAATTTATCCCGGTCGTGACCCAACAAAGGCTTCCAACAATATGAATGGACTGCGTTTTGTCACTACTCATTTGAGTCATGTTCCTTTACTTGTATAGGACTTGTTCACAATTAAGTGAGAGAAGCTTTGCAAGCACAATATGACTCAAATGACTAGTTTTAGGCAAGATTTTCTAAATTTCTAATTCAAGGGCTAAATACTTTTATTCAAGATTTTGTATTTTTAATAGCTGGTAAGCCTACATCACACTTCATAGACTTTGAAAGGTCATCAGCTCTGTCACATGTCAACAAAATACGCTAAAAACTTAGGCTACACAAGTATATGAGAAAGTTTTACAATCAGGACTAAACAGTTTAAGTGTACAATGTTAAATCTTGCAGCAAAAATTGCTTCTACCATGAATTGCTGTTGATGTACGCAGCATTTTTATGTTGTAGTTGGAAAAATGGCAGCTAATGTGTAGGTTATTACCATACTTTTGTGTAGGCCTTCTAGGTAGTTAACTGTAAAAATGCATCTTATCTTCAAAAACAATCAAGTTTTTAATTGTAAGTAATATATTTCTAAATTAAGGATCAATTATAGTCTAGAAACTCAAGCCAACAGATGATTAGTTTAGCTCTGCGACTGAAACTAGCTTTGTCCAAACTAATGGAATCAGCCAGCCAGTAGCCCACTTCTACATATCACTAATAGAAAAACAACCTTTGCTTAACATTTAAGTGAAAACATGATGAAGTTTTAGTCTTAACTCCAGTAAGAAGAAGTAAGACTATGGGCATTAGCGTCTCTCGTCTATCAGCTAGCTGGTGTGTTAGCTGTAGCTTCACATGTAACAGACAGAAACAAGAGAATTTTCACATCAAACTAAATTAAAAAATGTTTAGATAAATTATGTTACACCAATTAACAAGTAAAAATAAGTTTGAGTTGCATTAAATCATTGAACATTCTGTCTGAACTCAGAAGTGCAAAACTAACAGGCCTAGTTAGCTTAGCAGAAAAAAATTGAAATGGATTTTTAAAATGATTCTTTTTTTGTTTAAAATTGAGGTCGGTGTAAACATGACAAGCTGCAGCTTTACAATTAATATCAGTTTCTTTATGTTCTCTCAATGCTAAGTAAGCTAAGCTGTGTGCTAGCTTTTATGTAACAGACATTTATGAGTCATCAGTTTTTCTGTCCAATTTTACAAAATAAGCAAACCAGTGCATCTAAAACATCTAAATTACAAAACCTTTACATATCTTAGTCTAAAACAAATCTCCATCCATTAAAAGGCATGGAGCGTCTCTCTGTTCTCTCTAGCCTATAATAAGCTCAATTGTGTGCTAACTGTCGCTACCTAAACAGACAAAAGAAAAGGAATGGTTTCAATTTTCTCAGCAAACTTTTGACAAGGATGTGACTAAGCTATCAGAAAGTGAAATAAAACCTGCGATGTTACCCTCCCAAAAATAACACAAAGTTATAGGCTATAACTCACAGTAGGTATTAATACAAAAACATAGGCAATACCACTCTTAGCCTTCTCTAATCTTAAAACAGACAGCTGATAGTTAGCTTAGCATAAAGAGTGGCAAATGGAGGAAATAGCTTGCCTAGCTCTATCCAAACTGGCAAAATCAGCCTAACAGCATCCTTCAAGCTTTTGCACGTTTGTACAAAATATGTAGGCCTATTGCACGTTTGAAACCAAAGTTTAAAAACACAGTTTCACTTTCGCTAGGCCTACTGTCTTCTCTATGCTAAGCTAAGCTGGGTGACAGCTGTGACTTCATACTTCAGAACATCTTACAGTCAAGAAACCAGATGGTTTTATTTCTCAAAATATCCTGTTAGTACTTTAATCATCTAATTTGCTTTGGGGCCAAGCTTTAAGACAGTGAGGTCAAATGTACAGGATAACCCTCTCAGCAGAAAAGGTGGTGGTCATGAAAAGTATGTCTATGTTGTCGGCTACTTTAGTCAAGTAGTTGAGTGAGTATACTGAGTTATAATTGACCAAAAGTAATTTCACAGCTTTCAAGTTACAAGATAATGTGTAACATCAAAAGTGGTATTCTTGGTCCTCTGCTATTAGTTGTGTACAAAGTATTTATTTAATGACTGATTTTTAGCACTTAAAAGTACAGAGCACGACATACTCTGGGTAAAAACTTAAAAGCTGGAAAAAAAACCATCCTGAGTTTGTGGCCATGCTGAAGCAGAAACAAAGTAGGAGTCTGCATCAGTGGAGCCATTAGTGCTGAGGGACGGCAAAGAAATCAATGGTCACCTGTTCATAAGAGACTCCTATTAAAGGTGCAGCCTTCACTCTGAAGATACTAAGTGCTGATGTCTGAGTGTAAAATGGCCACAATAATAGATAGAGTCAAGGCACTTTATTGAAAATCCATTGGGAGAGCTGCATGCATTTCAGAAAGGACAACCTTGACATTCAGCCTGATGTTTCCTATAACATATATAAGACATCTACTTTTTAGATTCAGAATGGGGACTTGGAAATGTTAATTTCCTTTAAGCTGCACATAAAATACATTTCAGACTCAATACTTCAAGACAGTGGTACTCCAAACCTCAGCGTAAACTTACCTGTTAATTGTGTAACTCTGCCTCCACCTACTGGACAAAACAGAGACATTCATGGCAGAGACATTCAATTTCAAGTTGAGCTTGTTGGCTCCATTCTTTATTTATTTTTTTACTACTTTGAGATGTAACCTGAAATTGAAGAATTCATTCAGTTGATTTATTGTCTATTTATACAAAATTACACCTAAAAATTGAGCATGAGATGATGTCCAACTGATGGATTGTCATATTTGGTGCTAAACATGACACAGTGAGGATTAAACTGTGGTTCTACTACAACAATGAATTCCAAATTAAACAGTATTTTACTTAAATAATTCATGATGAAATCTCTAGAAACAAAAAGGTGTTGTAGGCTTGCACATACTGTACGCAACCTTAGTCCTAAGAGTTCTTACTGGTGAAGAAATAGCTTATGATGCAGTTTACAGTCTTAGACTCTGAGAAAACAGCAAACCCTCTCCTCATTCAAGTGTGTGTGAATCTGAATAGAGTGTGTGAGGAGAGAGCTGCTGAGCCTGTGTGGACACTATGAGAGGAACGCTGTGGATGACGACGTTCTGGCTGCTCAGAGTGATGTTTGGCACAAGCAACGCACTTTCCTCACAGGTTAAGGCACTCTGAACTGTCCTCTGAACTGGCTCTTCCGATGGTCCGCACACCATGTCGGGGGGATTCATAACCACGGCGGTGTTCCCTTCTGTCACCACCGTCACCTCCGTGCCGCCCTCCTGGATCAGAGCGTTGAGTCCCTCCAGTTCGGAGCAGGTCGTGATGAAAGTCTGGGAGCCGCCGCTGGAGTCCTGAGCCGTTATGGCCGTGTGCAGCAGCGCCTGGTGGAGCTGGCTGCTGGCGTCGTCAGGAGCCAGCTGCGTCAAAAGAACCGCCTGAGGTTCAACGGTGGCTTCTGCGGCTTGGGAGGAACCGAGGGGTTGAATCGGCGCTAAAAGGTTGACTTGATGGATCATAGAGTTCACCACCATGTCCTGGCTTTCTGGGCTCAGCAGAACCATGTTGGTTTTACTTTGAGCATCCACAGTGGCTGGGATTAAGGTGTTCTCCTGGCTGAGAGGGTGCGATACAATTATTTTGAGCTGCGCGCTGCTGTAAGGAGCCATCGAGTCGGACTGGAGAGGAACATGGAGCTGGGCGCCGTTTTGCGACGTCGCGACAGGAACCATGTTGACGGCATCGGGCGGGGTGCAGGTCTGCAGCTGCAACACATTCTGAGCTTCTCTGTGCTGCTTCTTGTGGCTCCGCAGAGAGTCCTCCCTCACAAAAGAAGCGTCGCACGAGTCACAGCAGAAAGCTCGAGCCGCTTCCAGCTTCGCCCGATACCTGGAGCCCGCAGGTAGTTTAGGAGGATCGCCTCCTCCGCTCTTCCCTCCTAGTTTACCGCCCGTCCCCCTGCCGCCCTTCTCGGGCTTATCCGAGTGACACTTCTTTTTGTGGATGACCAGATTGCTGCGCTGCTTGGAGGCGAAGTTGCAGAAGTCGCACTTAAAGGGCCGCTCCTCCGAGTGGATCCTCTCGTGGACTTTGAGCGCCCCCTTGCTGGTGCAGGAGTAAGTGCACTTGGAGCACTGCATGGGCTGAACCGGCTGGTGCTCTCGGGTGTGCTGCCGCAGAGCAGTCTTGCTGGCGCACTGAAAGTCGCAGTGGCCGCATTTGAGCGAGTCCCCGGAGTTGTGTTTGATCTGAATGTGGGATTTGAGGTTGCCCTTCATGGCGCAGCGGTAATCGCAGAAGTCGCACTTGTAAGGCTTTTCGCCCGAGTGGATGCGGACGTGCCTCTTCAGGTCGGAGTTGATTTTGAACTTTGCGTCACATTGCGAGCACTGGAAAGGTGAATCCCCTGGGAAATCAGAAGAAGAAGAAAAACAAATGAATCATCAATACAGTCATCAAAATCAGGAACTCCAGATGTTTTAAAAACCCACCGGTGTGCGAGCGGAGGTGAACAGTGAGCTGGCTGGAGTTGCGGCTTGCGTACGGGCAGATCTGGCACTTAAAAGGCCGCTCGTCGTAGTGGATGCGCAGGTGTTTCTTCAGGCTGCTGCTGTCCGCCGCCGCGTACGGACAGTGTTTACACTTGTGCGGCTTCTCGCCCGTGTGCGAGCGGCTGTGCATGTTGAGCTTGTCCCGTCGACTGAAGCGCTTGTGGCACAGCTCGCACTCAAACGGCTTCTCGCCTGGATGGAGGACGTGTAAAAAAAAAAGAAAAAAAAAAAGACACATGTCAGGATCTGAAACTGAAGTGCTCAATCAGCCAAAAATGAAATAAAACAGGGGATTGAACTTACCGGTGTGGGTTTTAAGATGCCGCTCCATGTCTTTTTGGCCATACTGTGTCTTAAAAGTGCAACCTGTAAATCAGCATTGTTGCGTTTTACAATGTGTGTGTGTGTGTGTGTGTAGCCTGCGCACCTGTTGAAAGTGAATCTAAAAGTAGATAAATAAAAGAAAAGGCTAACGACTGGGGGACTTGACAGGGGGAGGAAGTACAGAGAAAAAGGGAACGTGTTACAGTCATAAAGAGCGAGAGGCACCGACCTGAGAAACAGCAGCTGTGTCTCTTTGAAGTCAGGGCCGGTTTCAATTTTTTCGAAGGTGTTTTCTGCGCTTTGGTCAGGATCTTTTTGACACCTCTCCGAACACACGACTGGTAGGTTTCTTCAAATACAAACTCAGTGCTGGGATCTGAAGCAGGACAGGAGGACAGTGCACAAGGCTGTCAGTTTGCATGTGTGTGTGTGTGTGTGTGTGTGTGTGTGTGTGTGTGTGGATAGGTGATAACAAACCCAGTAGTAATTGCACTTTACTTTACCTGGCAGTGTGGTAGTTGTTGATGTGTCGGAGGTGGGCAGAGAGCATCCATTCTGCTTGTGGGCGAGAAACACCTCGAAATTGTTGTACTGCTGTTTGCAGAAGCCGCAGATGTGGATGTCTGGACTCACCTCCACCAAGACAGAATGCCCTGCAGCGACTTCAGAAGACAGACAACAACAACAACAACAACAACAACAGAACCCATCATTATAACACGAAGTTTGTTTGAAACTGAGACAAAATCACCACTGAGATCCTGCAGATATTATAGAAAGGGTATATTGTTATTGAATGGCAGTTTTCCCTCTACCTTCGGCGTTGTAAGTTGCCATGTTCGTGCTCGTTTTGCTGAAGGTTTTCCTCATTCTCTGGCTCCTCAGAGCCTCACGACGTCCACCATGTTGTTAAAGTGTGCAGACTCGACTGAACAGGCCTCCTGCACAATCACAAATACAATTTACAATTTAAAACGCACCACAGTCAGGACAGCAGTGAACAGAAAAGTCTGCTACTTTGAAAACAAAACGATAGCTGTTTTTTTTTTGTTTTTTTTTACGACATGCTACGTGAAGTTTACGGCAGCGCCGGTGCAAACGTGCTCCGTCCGAGTGACGTCACGTGATGCCTTTACAACGAGGGGGAAAAGCCAACATTCAACCTCTTAGAGTGGTAGATCATGCAACAAAAGTGAATTTATTTTGTGTCGTTTTTTTTTTAATTTGAGTGTAAAGGTTGTCGTGTATTGCATAAATGATTTTAAATGAACAAAAAAGGTGAAAACGCTGTTATTACCGACAGTGTCATACGTCATTCACCGGTACTTGAAAGCAGCATCACCTGTGCTGTGTGTGTGGCCTTCAAACGCTCGTCCACTTTGTCCAAATTCATTTTAATTCATTTAAAGAGAACAAAAGCCCGGATGAAATGATGTAACGTGTAAAAAGTAACATTTTCCTCATATTAATTGAAATTTGAGCGACTCTGCCCCTCTGTTGGGATGTCCTCATCTCTGAAAAAAGGTCATATAAGGTCAAAGGTGACGTGACTGCCACCTATCGAAGTGGAAGCGTATTTTAAAAGGCACCAAAATGGCTTGAAGTGAAGCAAAAAGTATTGTTTTGTGAAAGCAGATAAATTATTTATCATTAAAACCAACCTTGGCACGAAAGTCCACTTTCAGCTACAACTTTAGCACATTAAAGAAGAAATAGAGGTGGCACCTCCTGTGGTACCTGTGTTACTCCTCTGAGAGGTGAGCCCCAGGTGTAGCAGTTTGTTGTAAGACACTTAAACATACATACACTGTCGTCTTTCAAGTATAGCTAAGGGCAATTTATGAGGTTGTTGGGGTGAGTGAATGAGAATGCCTCTTTTTTTTTATGCCAGAAGTGGTGTGCTGGTGTGAATAAGCTATGAAAGTGACTGACATACAGCTCCATTTTCACTGGCAGGTCCTTAACTGCCTGATTGCCACTGTGAAGCTCAGGAATTTCCTTACGCTGACTTTCCTGCACGGCAAAGGCACAGGACTGATTCCTTCCCTGCTGAAACAGCAAATCCTGGAGACAGACAGGAGGTAACACACACACACACACACACACACACACACACACACGCACATACACACACACAATGTAAGGGCTTTCAGGGGGCTGCCTATATGCGTCTCTGACTGGTTGATTACTGCTTTCTTTGGATTTGATTCTGTCAGGATCGTCCTTGTATATTCAGATAAATACATCCTAACCGTTTATGTCATCTTAGGGGGAAAGTATGTTTTCTTTGGGCATTTTTCGAAAAATTGATGACTCGGTCGAGAGGAAGACAAGACATGAAAAGGAGATAAGTAAATAAATAATTAGATCTGACCGAAGAGCGTGCAAATCATATGCACATAAATCCCCCCACACAAACTCAATACACTTAAACGTACATCAAAGAGCACACTCACATGTGGCAGACGAATGACTCAGAGATGGCTTAATTAAAGAAAGACTTATGTCATCTCTCCAGCAGTGGAGAACAGGCCAGTGTTTCTCTCTGCTTTGATCCAGACTTCATGTTTTACAATCAAAAGAATCGTAAATCTGTTTTTTTTTTTTTTTGTTGTTGTCAGATTTTCACACTTGTGGCAAAGAAATCCCTTCAGGAAGAAGTGTGACCACGATTAACAGTTAGTCACTTCATCACTGGTCCTTATTGGAGAGGGAACACTGCAGCAATGTAATGTGTATCATCACAAGTAAAAGGAAACATGGACTGCAGTTACCAATTATTTTATTACAAATGTTTTTTTGTGGTCTTGATATTTGGAAAAAGGTTTCTCAATTCAATTCAAGACACTTTATTTGTCTCTGGGGGAAAATTCAAAGGCACACAGAGCAGGAGCATGATGACAAAAATAAGGAGCAGCTAAGTCAGTGCAAGATAGACTTAAATATAAATTATAAGATTAATTAAAGAGGACTGAAGATATAAGTGGACATTGATTGGACTGACAGCTGGAGACAAATATAAGCAGAGCTATATGTAAGTAGATGAATACTGGGTGGGTTTCTTACTGTAATACTGGAGCACACAAATCACTTCAGGCAAATTTAACAAAAGGTGCAAAGGACTAACGTTTCCTCACACTGCGTCTTCAGTCCTCAGTCAAACAGTACATGTACAGATCTGAAAACGTTAAATACAGTCCTGCTCACAGTGAATAGTCACTTATTGGTTAATGCAAGAGGCAGGAAAGCAGGAAGTAGAGCAGAACTGTGACAGCACTTCTGTGTAAGCCAATCAAAGAACATCCAATCCCAAATGTGATCATATTTACAACATATACATGCACATCCTATTTATAAGACGACAACTATTTCTCTGTAGAAAACATAGAGTGCAACTGGATTCAGATGGGTTTTTTTTCCCAATATATATTTAGGCCGTTTTGCCTTTATTAGATCGAACAGCTGAAGAGAGATCGGGAGGAGAGAGTGAGGAATGACATCTAGCAAATGGCCGAGGTCGGATTCGAACCCACGGCCGCTGCAATGAGAACTAAAGCCTCTGTACATGGGGCGAACAACATAAACACTAAGCTACGGGCGCCCCAGGATTTAAATTTGTTTTGTTTTTGATACGACCAAATATCCAGACCCCCAAATATATATTCTTTTAATGTAGAGCTCCAAAAATCCCCCAAACGTTTTATTCACTATCATAAATGACAAACAGAAGCTGCAGATTCTGTCACATATGAAACGGGATGAGCTTGTGTTTGCTGTGTTGCTTAAAAATGTACGGAAAAAGTGAATTAAATAGTCGCCTTGTATGTTTTCTTTGAACTGACTGTCCATTAATGGTTACTTGTTGCAGCTCGAAGTAAACTTCATCATCATATAAAACAATGAAAAGACAATTTCCTTCATTAGAAATGGACCGTGTGATTGATCATTTATCACAATGGCTTTGAATTTGTTTTCTGTTGACTGACTTAACTGATCAGTTTTCAGATTGTTTTAGCGCCGCAGTAATACCCGAGCACGCTGCACGCTAGCGACTGTTTTTCCACTCTAGCCCCCCCGTCCTTTAAAACAATAAGCTCGTATTCATTTGTTGCTCTCAGAACCAAAGTATCACTCAGACGTCCAGCTGTGCCGGTTCTCGTTTGTAGACGTGGCCCTTTCCCATTTATTGATATGGCCGAGAATCCAGTGAGTGATGCAATGTCCCTCTTTTCCCCCAATGAGACAAGGGCAACAATAGGGGGGTGGAGGGGGGGGAGAGAAGTGCCTCTGTCACATTATTTTCCCCCATCGAGGCACGCCAGCTGCTTACAGTTGCTTAATGGCTACGAGCTGTCACAAGGCATCACAGCCCGCTGCCACACAGGAGCGGCAGATGCTTTAATTGCACAATGACTTGTAGGTTGTCAACAGCAATTATAGCAGGCTTCCACCTGAGGGCACCCAAAGAACACCGTCTACTCACTTCACTGGAAAAGCCTCAGAAGCTGGCTGGCTGCTACACACACACACACACACACACACACACACACACACACACACACACACACACACACACACACACACACACACACACACACACACACACACACACACAACAAAAAAAAAAAAAACAGATCTCTGAGTCTCGATCCTGTCCAGACAAGAGCCTGCTGATGGATCCCAAGTCTCCCCCTTTTTAAGCTTAATGGTTTATCCATGTGCTGCAATAACCTGCGCAGGAGTGTCCCACAACAGACTCAGGACCCCGAAATCATATTTAGAAATCAAATATTTATCCAGCTATGTCACCTTCGGGCCCCGCTGCTCACCGTTGCTGCAGCAGGTCGTGGTGTGCAGAGTTTGAGTAATTTTGCTCATTATTAATTCATGTCATTTTTTTTTTTTCTTTTTTTTGCGATTCAGGAGAGGCTCATTCGCTGCTGCTGCCAGTCCTGAGGTTATTATCATTAAGAGGAAAAGCAAAACAACACGATGAGTTCAAAGCTGTGATGCAACACGCTTTAGCCTGCATCACTTCACATATACCGATCTGAGAAATCTGTGATTACTTCTTTTGTGGTCCTTTCTATTTATAGACAACCCCCCCCCCCCGAAATGATAATCAAGCGAACCAAAACACACACCATGTCACGTCAAATCGAAGGGGTAAAAGATGTCCAGAGTCCCCCCGTGTTTGTTTAGAGCCATAAGACAAATTATACACACATGTATGAATTCCTTTGGTCAACAGCTGCCATCACAGCATCAGATAAAAACAGAGCCAAAGTCTGGGAACCATCAGATGCCTCCAACACTCCCACTCTATCATATAAAAAGACACACACACACACACACACACACACACACACACACACACACACACACACACACCAACACAGATATTTGCGAGCAAGTGCAGCAGTGCTACACACAAAAGGCGCACATGCTCACACGCAAAAACAGCGCTATGTTCTTTGTATCTGCCAACTGATGCAGATGATAGGGCTGCAGATGAGTGCAGGCTAACCAGAGAGGAGAGGAGTACATGTGGCTTCAGAGACAATAGCAGGACACAGCCTGAGGAGGAGAGTATTCCACATGCTGCGATTTTAAAATAAAGATACAATTGCGACTGTTTTTAAAAGAGAATAGCATTTTTTTTTATACTTTCAAGTTGACTTATTTTAATTTTTTGAAGAGTAAACAATCACGTCATTCAAGCTGTAGTTGCTGTAAAATGTAACATAGAGGAAGAAAAAAATCCCTTTTCCGTCTCCTCTTAATTAAGAGTGCATTTCAATGTGAATCAAAAAAAGTATTTGTAATGGAGTCCAGCCAGCCAGGTACTTGAGTGTAGGCTTGTATTTTTGTTTTAGTGTCAGCAGGGGGTGTCCAAAATCAGGCTAGAGAGAAGCAGTCCCTGTGCTTGTTTGAAGCAGCTTACAAGGCAGTGCTCCAGTTTTCAGTCGCTGACATTTTGGAACCAGTGGGTCAGCAAAATGGAGAAGCCGTGGAGATGTATCAAACGCAGCAGGACAGTTGATCACAGGATGGTTTGGGCGTAATTTATCGTGGCTCTTTGCTTTCTTTATAGTGAGTCTGGGGGCCTGATCATCATTAACATTATTGCACAAGTAGGTTTCAGGTGTTGCTTTGTTCCACTTCTACAGAAGGAGATGAAGCCATGGACTAAATATTTTGGACCCTCAGCACTAAATCTAAACTAGTGCCTGATGTTTTTTGGATTTATGCACCTGATACCTGTTTTTTAAGGGCAATACATTCAGTGAATACTTGAAGCTGATTGAGATATACTCTGAGTGTGACTGAAAAAATACCTTTCTGAGTGGATTGTGCATCAATTTTGCAACAGTTACGCTCTGACATATGACTCATTTTTCTGTTTTTTTTTTTTTTTTTTAAACCAATTAACCTTTTAATAAAGTGTGAAGCAATTCTAGTGCGTACCATGGACTGCTGAGCTGTGATGCACTGCAGACAGTGCTGAGAGTATGGGTAACTAAAAGTCAAAGTCAAAATTGACTTAGGCAGCACATTCAAGACAAACACAGTTGACCAAAAGTTTGTACACTTCTCTGAACGCAATATCACTGAAAAGAATTATGAGTAAAAGAACAATAAGAACAAAGATAACACACTAATAGCACGATAAATTAGGGTGAAATGGATACATATGGAAACTCTTGAGTTAGAACGTGCTCTGTGGAACACAAAAATATGATGACACATTTTCTAACCAAGCGCCCCAAGTATTGTCTTCTGGAGCCTGACGGATTTATCTGTCCGCCGATAATATCGGCCGATTTTGGTGTCAGCTAATTTTCTCCCAGATATCCGCCGATAGTATTCGATTTATTCACCAGTCAAACAGCATTTCATTTTAGTTTCATTGTATTACACCAGCAGTTCTCTTTCACCAGCAGAGTGTGCTACATGGATTACAACGAGCATCATCACTCTCCAGAGTGTCAAGCCGTGATGCACGTACATGCACAGTCACTTTCCAGTTGAGTGACTATGTTGTCTTCATCACAAGTGTTTGATCTACATTTGAGCGATTAACACAATAAATGTGTATATCTATCTATCTATCTCTACAGATTGATAATAGATCTAAAAAAAGATATCTTGTCGATATGTAGGTAACTGCTGTTTTTCCCCTCTCTAATATCGATATCGGCCTCAAAAATCTCACATCGGTCGGGCCCTATTGTTTTCTGGACGATATTTTCTGTGAAATGTTTACATGTCATAAAACATACATCAGAATCACAATCAGATTTATTGGCCAGGTATGCTTACACACGCAAGGAATTTAACTTTGGTTAACTGTGCTCTCTTATGTACAGGTACAACATTAAATATCAGCAATAAACAATACATACATTTAGAAAGAAATATATCCAGGAAAGGCCATCGTGGGCCACCATACCACGGACAAAACTGTTGGACTCTTAATCGAAACAAAAGATCTGTGCATGTATGTGCATGCATGAGGCGTGAATGTGTGTGCGCCGACATACATCCGCGTGTGTGAAATTGTCAATGATGTCATGAGGGAGGAGGCAATCGTGATAGTTAGACAGATAACAATGGGGCAACACACACACATACTGTACTCTTAGAGAGACACACACACATGTGGCATCATCATCGTCACAGAGGGAGAAAGGCTCATAATTGGACAGAGGTGTCTGTAGATAATGAAGCCAGACCTCACACCTGCCAAACCTTGGGGATTTCACTTGACTGGCCACTTAAATCTCCCTCACTCTGCAGGTCTGGAGGGCAAGAGAGTGAGTAAGAACTAATGGAAAAAAAAAAAGCACGCGCTACAGGGAGGATCCCTGTCAGCACGAGTGTAGTGTGTGGACCCCATCCCTCCCTCCCACTCGAGCTAACTCAGCCCCCACAGCTTGTTCCGTGCGGCAAACCCACCTCACTTCACTTCACTGTAAATCCTCTGGTGTCAAGGATTTCAGACGGAAACGGGGAAATGCTGCACCAGCTATTTTGTTTCAAACTCTCAAAACACTCGCTTCTCTCCCCGAGTTGTCTTTGGTGACAGCGTTTTGTGTGTGTGTGTGTGTGTGTGTGTGTGTGTGTGCGGGGAGCGTATTGTGCCAGCTTTTAGCGGGGTGTCATTCGAGGCGCTGAAAGGAGAAATCAGATAGACACTTCAGCGGAGAAATACTTCTATATGGAAAGTTTACCTGACAGTCATCAGTGAAGGTGTGACACTGTATCAGTGGAAGCGAAAAAGCTACACCAATTAGGGATCGGGTTTACGCTGCCAAAAGCTGAACAATTTATGGGAAACAAAACTCTGTCTCTCTTCATGACTTGATCCATAAATGAGGCTTGGAAAATCATTGTCAATGTGGATAAAAAACAAGGTATAGATGGGAGCACAGGTGGAAGGAAATTCTCCTCTATTCTATCCATAAATACACAGACAGCAGTGAGAGACAGCAGGGGGATATCACTCTTTGTTAGCTTGTCACAAAGTCAGCCATGTCAGCTTTTACATACGTGCTTGTGTCTGCTGTCAAAAGGTTGTAGTGGTAAATGGTAAGAATCAATAACTTTGTAGCTCTAACAGACACAAATAGAGACTGGTAGCTTTCCTCATGGGCTAGCTGCAATCCAGATGGCCGTGGTATATCTGTCATATTTTATTCTTTATTCTGCAGATAGCGGATGAAAAAAAAGGATAAACACGCACTTGTCAAAACTCTGCTGTCATGTGGATGTTTGTTGTGGTGCCTCCGCTGCTTTCCCGAAGTCGAGCCGTGCATTAATACTCTGACTTTAGGGGCTAAAGCAAGGTTACCCAGAGAGCCTCAGTCATTTTTTTCTCAGAGCTGGAAAACACAGAGAGACACTTCCCTAATGGAGAGCTACATTTATATACTGCAGCGGCAACACACACAGCCACTTAGAGACTTTGTAAGGTGTCTGTAAAAAAATGCACACCATGCAGAAAAGCTGGCAGACATTTTTTGCATCATGTTGGTAGAACTGTGGACCACCTAAATCATCATGCCTTAGATCAAAGTGGATCACGATGGAGAGATCAAGACAAGCCTTAAGAGATTGAGACCGAGTTAAGACCCTAACCAAAGTAGTACGAGTCCTAAAATGTATCTCTGGAACATGCCGACCATTTCTACTCCCTCTAAATGAATGACCAAGCTGACATTAGCTCAAGTTGTTGATATTCTTCAGCTTGATTTTTGTTGCGGTCTCACCATTGGTAATCAAAATGATATCAGGGACATTAGGAGTAACCATTTGTCCCCACATGCCTTTAGTCTCTCTTTAGCTTAATACATCATTAACTAACTTAAAGTCCAATAGAATACAGCTTGTTAACTTATTCAGGAAGCATTTAATTGATAATTGTATGAATAATTTCAAATACCATAAGAAGTTTTTGGTTGCATAATAGATTGGAGAAAAGAAGCTGCACAATACTAGAATTTTAAACTTAGATGATAGCAGTAAAAATCAAATGATATCGATTCCAGGGGAAAAAACGAGAAGTCCTCGGCACCGGATATTTGTTCGTTTTAGTTTTTCCATTGAATGTCTGCACATTGTCTAAATTGCACAACTATGTTGGCAATGTATTTGTGCATTTTAAACAGTGGTCTCTTTATTTTGCTCTGATTTAGGTTAAAAACATGACTGAACACCTGTAGTTTTTTTACCACCTGCATTTCTATTAATCATAAATAAAATTGAGATCGTATCCCTTCAAAACATGTGCTACTGAGAAGCATCGAAATATTGAATAATGTGACCACCCTGCAATCAGAAATACTTTATTACCCCGGGTTCAGTAATGTCCCCTTGAGAATTGGTTTCCAACCTGAGGGCCTTGGGTGCCAAAGATCTCAAGTGTTGCAGTGTAGAAAAGAATGGAATAGAATGTCTTTATTGTCGTTATACAATTGTACGACAAAATGATTTAGCTTTACCTTAAAGTGCAAACACATGACAGGCATCCAAAAACAACCAAAACTGTCATTCGGGTAAGATGGGGCAATGTATGGTAGGAGTATTTACAGCATGTAGTCTAAAAAAAGAAGTATCTTGCCAGATAACAGAATATAAAAAATATTGCACATGCCAGAAGGATAACATGTAGGATTACTTTCTATGTTAAAATATATATTTTTTTAGTTAATACCAAAAAGAGACATTTATCAATTAAAGCTTGTTTTAGTTTTTAACAAACAAGTATCACTGTTTTGGTGTGGTTCCTGTGGGGATGGAGGGGGTTCAGCTTTTATTAGGCTGGATAAACAAGGAGGATAAACAAGGTTGGGAACCACTGCCCTGGAGACGCATCTATCTTTAAAAGCTTTGAAAATAAAATCTCCATTCGTCTTTAAGACTGAGACAGAACACTACAAATCTGCACAAAATCCAATTATGTGTAAAATCTGAATGGATTCTAAAAGCTCTCCCTTTTGTCTGTGGTTCTCATTCAACATTAAATGGAGCCAGAGAGCCCAGCCCAGGATAGTCATCTTGGATACTTTCACTTTAATTTTCCAATGTCCGGGCCAGGTGGGGAGGTAAATGAGCCCAGGTGGCTCGCCTGGCCTGCGATACCCAGGAGAGGAGGAACCTTGCAATCAACAAGCAACAAAAAACCTAGCATCCATGGTGATGGATCATGTCACATGTCCACCGAGTGTTTGTGCTCTCTAAGTGCTGTGTGCATACTGAGGTGATAGCTCACCTCCTGCTCGGCTGTGATGGATCATAGATAGACAAAAAAAAAAGAAGCTGCGTGAGCACAGACAGTTTGGGGAGATGTGCTGTAACTGTAGACCCCGAGTCATCATCGTCCCATCTTTTACCCGCTCAAACTGCCACGCGGAGACACTTTTAGTAGTCGGGCAACATTTGCTGATGTGGATCCTCTTTCCAAATGGCGACGATAAGCGACGCTGAAGTGCGCCCCCTGAAATGAAATCACACGGAAACCGAAAGCTTATCAAGATGAAACTGTGCAACGGTACAGGAATTATCCATCACCATCCGTCATGTTTTTTTTTGTAGCAGGAAACAGATTACATGGATCTTAATTGAAATATTATTTTACCTTCATTTGAATTATTTATGCGGTTTTGCCGGCTACGTTCATACTTTAGAAAAACACATAATGTGATGCAAGAATGTGTGTGCATATTTGTGAGTGTTCCTCATATATTATTCAAAGTGTAGAGTCAGAATATGGCTTGTACGCAGCCATATGAAAGATATCAAACGGCCTGGCTTTGATACAATTTGCTTGAGATCCACTGGCCAGAGCCGAGCTGTCCGTTGGCCGACCATTGCTAATGAGATCGGGGGGTAAAATTGAGAGTGGTGGGCAGGCTGTCATCCGCTAGGTGATGGTTTTAAGACTAAGCAGTGATACTTCATTAATTAACCTTCACATTCTATGTAGATCTGCTCATCAAGATGCAGTTAATTAAAGAAAGGTCATTCCAAGGGCTGCTAGGAAGCGGCATTATTACAATGGAAGGATGGCACTGCTTTGAGCGAGATAACACAGGGGAGGGGGGGGGGGGGGGGCAGTGGGGGGCAGGGTGGAGGCGATCACCCAGTCACTGCGAAAATGGCAGACAACTCGCCAAAGCCTGTTTCTGAATTCCTGACCACCGCCTGGATGGAATGTATTTTTTACTTGTTTTTGTTTTTTATTTCTCACATATCCTCTTTTATATATATATATATACAGAAAGATGCTGCAGAGAAGCACTAATGGAGAAAGCCTCTGTAAAATATTCATTACGCTCAATCGACAGCATCCATCTTTTAGCATCTCGCTATAATTTTTTCGTCTCTCTCTTTCAGTCTTTTCCTGCCAATTCCTTGTGTGAAACCTCCGACCTTGCCCAGTGTACTGAGAAAAAAAAAAAAGAAACCATCTTGAGTAAATAAAAGGCCGTCGGGATATGAAATAATCATGCGTCATCTGTAAGTGAAATCCACTTCTGACTGGTGACTTATTCAGTTTGATTCCCGTCCATCCATCTAAAAATGGAACTCAGTCTCAGCTCTGAAAATGTCGCCTTGTTTAATAAAAATGGATCAGTTACAATCTTTGTGTTGTCATGACAACATATGTATTTATAATGTCCCTGTTAGACTCCCATCAAAGTAAAGTAGACGAGTCCTTAAAGCCCTGTTTCCACCAAGCGGTCCGGTTCAGTTGGGTTCGGTTTGGTACACATTTATTGGCGTTGTGAATGGTACCAAAATAAACCGATCTGTACCGTTCTACTTGTTTGGTACCCTTTTGTTCGGGTGCCAAGAACACCGATTCGACCCTAAAGGCTGAAGTCGGACACACTGCAGTCCGTTGATTGGTCTAAAGCAGTGGTTCCCAAAGTGGGGGTCGGGACCTCCTGGGGGGTCGCGAGTTACCTTCCAAAAACAAACGCAAACTGGAAATGACATATTTGACCTATTATTGTGAAATGACATACAAAAATGTTCAATTAGTTTAAGGCTGCTGTATTTTTTTATTGTTGTGTTAATGTCAGTGTTTGGATATAGGTCCATTAGTGCGTGCTGCTGTGTGCACCGTTATGCTTTAACCACTTCCAGGGACAGAAGGGGTCCCCGGTCTCTCGCATCGTTATTTTGGGGGTCGCGGGATGAAAAGTTTGGGAACCCCTGGTCTAAAGAATTCCTTTCCGTGCGACAGCGATAATGAAGGACAAACACAAAACGCACCATGTTTAAATATACCGTGGATTTGGAGAGCGTTGGTGGAACGGGGCTTTAAGTCTTCCAGACACTGCTTTGGTACCAGACTCTTCTAATGGAGGTATAGTGGAAGGATCCAGTGGACACCTAACAACCAGTGTTTTAAGGTGTTTCCCTGAAAAATAAAGCTTTCACAAAAATAGTAAGAAACATATAATTTGATATTTAAAGTCTTTTTATTCCAATGTGCCTGTTTGTTTGTCTTGTTCTGAACTATATGCAGCTTGTGGTCAGTGTCCTGACGTCTTCAAAGATCAATATGGACAACAAATGACCACGATGTTCTAAGACAATGACAGTGAGCATCCGACAATGCGTCATTTATTTGGGCCTTGTTGCCTTTTATTGGATAGGAAAACTGAATAGCGACAGGAAATGCTGGTAGGAGAGATCAGGAGGAAGGCCGAGAGGCTGCTGCGACGAGGACTATAGTCTCCGTACGTTGGGCGTTGACATAACCGCTAGGCCCATATGTGCTCCAGATAATGTGTTCTTTCTTATTATTTGGAAAAGTTTCCTCAGCAAAAAGTAAAATAACAAAAAACATAATGGGTAATATGGGGTTATCATGTCATGTCCGCTCTTTATACCTTCAATAGAAGTCTGGGAACGATGCTTCTGCCTGACATAATGATGACCCTTCCCTCTCTTTTATTTTCCTTCTTATCAGCTGGGAGGTGATTGTTTTTCTTTACAGGCCCTGCATGCTGACATAAGGACGGAGACAGAGGCAGCTTAGTGTGAAAGAATGTGTCTGTAGAATCGCCGCTCAGCCAATCACATATTAGACTCACTGTTACAAACGGCCGTCTTTAATGTTTTTTGCCAAGCCTTTATTTTTTGGATAATGGCCTTCCCCTCCTCTCTCGGCGCTGTCTTGTTCGGTCGCCTCGGCGTCGCTTTTTCAAAAATGTTGCTCTCCTGCAAAAATTGCAGCGAGACATCAGCACCTCCCCTGTGTCCACTCCGTCCTCCTGTAGTCATCCCTGAGTGTCTTTTGGCATTGCTTCCAATGGCAGGTGTGGAGACAAACGAGAAATGGTGCACAAGCGCGTGCATTCAAGCGAGTGTGTGTGTATATATATATATATATATGTGTGTGTGTGTGTGTGTACTTATCCCTCCCATCCTGCTACGATACAGTAACTGCTGACCCCGGACACAGTGCCATTATGGCAGACGAGGCAGGGCTCCCCTGGCAGCGGCTGGGGCGGCTGGTTGCTAGGTGGAGAGACATTACCGCGGGCCTCTGCAATAATTTATCCTAAGAGCGCGGCGAGCCGTCATGTAGCCCCTGACAGAGAGCTGCAGTACTTTATCAGCCTGCCTGTAAATCAGCCATGTGTGGGTGCAGACGGCAACATTGTTTGATCTCTTTCAGACACTCTAATAATCTGCTCCCCTCTGATTGATACCTTCACACAACAAAGCACATTACACCAGCAAACCACAGCCGCCATCAGTGCCTCTGTGTGTGTGTGTGCTAATGTCTGTAGGAAAGTGTGCATGTGTGTGTGTGTGTTTGTGTCTGTGCATGTGTGTCTTTGTGGCGGTCATCAGTATTGCCAGTGGCCTGGGGAGGGAGAGGGAGGGGATGAATGAGTCTTCTGCAGAAACACAGGGTCATTTGGAGTCTCTAAACCAATGACAGGCTAACGGGTTCACAAAACGATCACTGGATGAAGGGGAGGGGCGGGGAGGAGGAGGAGGAGGGGGAGGAGGGTGAGGAGGGGGGAGGAAGAGAGGAAGTGCCACCAAGCTGAGCACAAGAAATAGAGCTAAGAGATAAAGAGCCGCTGAAGCAGTTCTTCTTGTCTTAAATGGTGGCTGTTTTTTTCTTTGTGAGAATTTAGTGAAGACGCCTTTTAAGATGAGGGGCCACATCAGGAGGATGTCGATTTTGATTGGGCTGCATGTAAACAGTTAATTTTTATAGTTAAATAAACATGTTATTTATATTCTATACCTGCTAGGGGTGTCACAAATTACAATTAGATGTTTTGATTTATCAAAAAGAGCTTTGAATTGCCCTGATCAAAATCAAAAAGGAACATAATTTGGCAATCCTCTCAATGTTTTTGTTCCACACCATTAGTGCGGTCTGAAGGGACGAATAAAGCCATCGGATGTGACACAGGGGAGCGTCAGGGTAGCCTGCAGCTCCACTTTTTTTGTAGTCACTATTGGAGTTAGTGATGATTGAGAAAAAACAGAAACAAGTTCAACAGAAACACTGTTGACCAAAACAGGTTTACGTGAAGTTACATGGTGGCTGCATTTTGTGCTGACTTTAAAACCGGATACTTGAATATAAACACTGTAATGACTTTATGTACATGCACTAAATATTCATTTCTAAAAACAGACAACAACAACTTTCTACTTGGCTTTTTAAACGACTAATGAAAAACATTTTCCTCTAATTTTCCTGTTAATAAGCAGCGATACCTTTAGCTAGTTTAATCCAGCCTTGCAAACTGTTCGCTATTTTTTTTTTCTTCTTTTTTAAGATTTAGTTTTGGGCTTTTATGCCTTTATTTAGACAGGAATGATATAGTTATAAATAAAGGAGGGAGAGAGAGTCTGGAGTGGCATGCAGGAAAGAAGCAACAGGTCAGACTTGAACCCGGACTACAGCCTCTGTACATGGATGCTGCTAAATAAACACCAGGCCACAGTTGTCCCAGTTGGTGTTTATTTGATCACAGAGAGCTAACTGTAAACGGGCAAGAAGCCACATGTAGCAAACTGCGCTAAAAATCAGCTGATGCATACTGTAAATGTGCAGTTTATATATCCAAAGGAGTTTCCTTTAAATACAAGTTAAATCTGAATATCTCACACGTCTGAAGAGGTACAGTAGTGTTACATTTAAAGGCCTGATTTAAGATATTTATCAGAAAACAGAATGCTTTTAACAGGCTTTGCTTTGTTGCTGTCTGTGTATTGCAGTTGACATGGTTTAAACCAGTGTTTCTCAGCTGGTGGGACGGGACCTCAAAGTGGGTTCAGAAGCCATATACAGCCGGTCATGAATGTGTGCCTGGAAGAAAAATGGTGTAAAAAAATATTTTTAAAGTTGTTGAATTTGTTCACTTTCCATCACATGTTTGGTACCGTCTACTGCACAATTTTTCATTCAATAAATCTGATTGGTTGAACATTATCAGAAATGTTTGCAGCCTCACTGAGACATTTATAATATCAACTTAATAAAAAAAAAAAGGGTGAATAGAATAGTGGAGAATGACACCAACGGTGGAGTTATTGTTCTTCCATTTCATTACTGGAAAATAAATGTGAAATAAACTGAAGATTAAATGTTAAGTGGCATTAAAGTCAAAACCTTCTTTTCCTATAACAGATGTACAAAAATCGTAAAAAAAAAAAAAAAAAAAAAAGGAAATCAAGAATTGAACCTTTTTCAAAATAAGTGTAACAAGTTTCCTCAGAATTGATCCGTCGTTAACAAACATAGCAACTGTTACGACACTGCTGAATGCTTGTATCCTTTCTCTGATATTTTTATTTTTTTCATCCCGTCCATGCCCCCTCTATCAAATCAAAGTGAATTGCATCCTTTTCCAAATTGCCTTCCAACTCCTCGCTTGCTTTGGCTCATATACAAAGGAGAGCAATGTCCCGTCCGACAATACCCGAACACACCATTTGTGCCGCTCAGCTTCAGAATGTCATTGGTTTGAGTGTGACAGTAAAACATAACTCTACCGTCTTTTTTTTTTTTTTCTCTCTGCGGGGCCGCATTGGAACATGGCTTCCAATTATTCAGCTCCAAATTCAATAGCAATTTTCTGCTCAATGAAATAGTGGTTTCAATCTCAGGAGTAGTGTCACTTTAGAGGGATTCTGAAAATGGCATGTCTGTGAGTGAATAGATGGACGCGGGAGGATTCATTTTGCTTGAGGAAATGATACTTGTCTGCTGAAGCTTGTCATTTATTGATGAAGAGAAAAACCTCTTCAGATGCTATAGAATCTACTGTAGGGGGTACAGATGTAGTCTCTTCCTCCACTTCTTATGTTTGAAGCTTTTAGTCACAATTTCTAAAAAGGATAAAAGACGTCGAGCAGATGCATAACCTTATGATTGTGTTTGGTCAGATGGAGCCCATTTTGCTTCAGAGCAGCATTAAAAGTAGCAGCGAACAATAAAAAAAAAAAAATGCAATTATAAGTGTGTTTGTGTGTAATGTATCAGTAGCCCATCCAGGGCCCCATAATGAATGCAATGCAACGTGCGATCACTGAGCCGTGTGTATGCCCCGCTCAATGCATCTCTGAAAATAAACAGAGCAATGGAAATGGTTCTCATTAGTGTTGTTTTCATATTAAGTCCCTCAGACAAGGTTGACAAACCCGGCTCCCTGTGCCAGGCTCCTCAGGGACCATCGCTTCAATACAGCTAGGGCAAACAACACCAGCCGATACCAACACCATTACCACCTCCTATAGTTACTTATCCTCCCCTCCCTCCCTGCGGAGCGCTCTGTCTACACAGACCAAAGGAAAACACATTAAGATCTTCCAGCAGCAGAGAGAAAGAGTCCTGCTTTCATTTATCACCATTGCTATTGGCCCTAAAAGGGACAAATGTCTGTTCTCCATCTTTGTGCTATTAGAATCGGAGAAATGTTTTCGCTCTGAATGTGTGTGTGTGTGTGTGTGTGTGTGTGTGTGTGTGTGTGTGTGTGTGTGTGATATGGAAGTTATTTTGTGCTCCAGAGACGATCCGCTGCGAGGCTGTTTAGCAGGAAGGGAACAGGTGTGCCGAGCTTCTGGCTTGCACCATGTGTTCCAGTTGTTTCATCTGCACCTGTTTCCCAAGTCCTATATATGACGATCAAAACAGTCTATTAACCATAAAGTGCTCTCATTCGTATGCTGCTCTATCTCTGCCTCTAAATGTTTCACTCTCACATATTGCCATGAGGCAGTCGATGTAACAGAGGTTCTTCTAGGAAGAAACTATGTGTATAACCCACAACATATAGAAAACTGAAGAGATAAACTTTGAAAATCAATAAATGCTGTTTGAAAACTTCAACAAAGTCAGATCAGGAAAACATCTGGGATTTTTTAACTGTTCAAAAAGTGTAAATAACATGCTCAATGCATCAAACCAGAGAAGTACATGTTAGAAACCAGACAGATTCATCGGACCGCCGATAATATCGGCCGATATTAGCTTATCCAGTGACTATCGGCAAAATTTATGGTACATATCACTAGAGCTGGGTAATGTCAACAACCTCACAATTAGATATTCATCAATATACTTCGATATCGATTCAATATTACACATAGATCAGAGAAATACCCAGATAACTACTCACAGTACCTTCTTGTATTTGTTAAATAATTATGTGTTTGTATTAGTTTAAAACAAACTGACTCAAAATTTTTATTTTATCACTGCATCATTCTTTAATAAACAAAGAATAAAACATGAAAGTACAGTATGATCTAAAGTGCAAAATTGTGCTTGACCTGAATTCACAGCACCCACAGTGTCCCCAGTGGAGAGGGGTGTCATTGCAACTGGAAAAAAAAAATCAATCTCAGGATTTCTCTGAATCGAGAATTTAATCGGGACGTTAATAATTGCAATGCATTGATGAAACAATTTTTTTAACCAGCCCAACATATCACAGATATTACTCAAGCTATTCACCAGTCAAATAGTATTTAATTTGAGTTTCATTGTATTACACCAGCAGTTCTCTGTCACCAGCAGAGGGCGCTATATGGATTACAACAAACATCATCACTCTCCAGAGTGTCAAGCGGTGATGCATGTACATGTGAGTTACTTTCCTGTTGAGTGGCCATTTTTCTTCGTAATATAAGTTTTTGATAACTGCATTTGAGGGATCAAAGCAATACATGTGTACATTTATATCTATTTCATAAAGCTAAGAAAGATATCGGCTGACATATCGCTATCTGATTTTTCCTCTCTTCCCATTATTGATATCGGTATCGGCCCCAAAAATGCCATATCGGTCTTCTCGGTAAAATGCTAATTCTCATTATGACCAAAATCTGACCACAAACCACATCCACAACCCCTAAACCATAACTAAGTTCTTCCACACTCTCTTTTACCCTTCAGCCACAGCAAAGACTCACAAACACCTGGTGTAAAGCCTCAACTAACCACTCCTCTCATCATTCCTCTGTCTGTTATTTTAATTAATGGATTAAATGCATGATCTAAAAAAAAAAAAGATATACAATTAAAAGGAAAGATTTGTTAAAGGAAAGAGCGATTTCTTTAAAGCGTTGTTTAGTCTAAAAGAAAACAGAAAAGCAAATATTCATGTTACCGTCATTTAAGTTAAGAAAAAGTAGGACATCCTCACAGTGGATGTGGAGCCATGGGAGTTATGGACTATTTCATCTAAAGAGATAATTTGATCATTCTTTTATCAAAGCATTTGCTGGAGAGCTACTTTTTCTGCTGTTTTTGCTGCTGCGAACGCTCTCTACTCATTGAAAACAATAGAAAAAACGCTAGGTGGACACAGGGCCCAAGGTGACTTCCTATAAAACCCAAGACAAACAGAATCAATCTCTACAGAATGACCTGAAACAATCATATGTGTAAGCACAATAAAGTGGATCAGTCATGCGGGTACGTTTCTCAGAGTTCACTTCTGTAAATGCGTCTCTGGCTGCGTCTCTCTTGACACCGTCTCGTCACTCCTCGACCCCACCTGAGCCGTGACTTGGCAGGCCACATCACACCGCCGCAGGCTACAGTAAATATCACCTTTCTTGTTATCTCCAAGACCTGCTTTTCCAGTAAACAGGGCAACATGTAACTCAATACAAAGTGTCGGGCCCATTTGCTTTCAGAGGACATCGAGGTGACATGTCTCCGTGGCCTAACACAAAGATTAATAAGTAATGGCCGCTTAAAGATGATATTTGCACTCAGATATCCCCTTTTTTGTAGATTAATGCTTTTGATCACAGCGAAAGTGGTAATACAAAACGAGCAGGAGACAGCAGGAGGTATGACATCTTAACACAATCTGCCACTTTGGGGGTTGTGAAGGACCTTGGTTTGGTTCACTCCAACCTAACCTTTTTTTATAATCAGTCATTTTGCTCGTCTTGTGTGATTTTCTGACTGTGCAAAAAACCTAAAAAGAACCCATCATACATCCACTTTGTGATTTGATACGACTCCAACTAGCTTACATGTTGCAATGTATTGACAATAAGGATAGTATTAAACTGCATGTCCCACACTGGAAAATGAAACGCTATCTGCTTGTCCTCTGTAATACCGAGCGTGGTCCCTCTGGCATTTTGTAATTTGTTGCACTGTTTGTCTTCTCTTTCACACTTTAATATCACCGTATTGCTTCAATTTGAGCTGCAAGATAAAAGTTCTATTTCATTTTGTCGGATTAACTTACCGCGCAGCACGACGTCTCGAGGTATTTGTCCGTGTTTTGTTTTATCTATGAATTATTTAGAAGCTTCAAAAAATAGAGAACCGGCTACAAGACGTGTGCGTCCCGTCTCTCTTGGCAATCTCAGTCAGATGTTTAATTTTGGTTCTGCTAGCGCCGAATAGCACTCACCTCGACTGGGATTAGGCGGGTTGGCTCGTGTAATTTCCCTGAAGGAGGAGCATGTTGAATTTGAGAATAATGATAAAAGAGGAACTGAAACAATTGAAACAAAGGAAATAAGAATCCATGATTGCTCTGCCTGTGCTTAGGGTCGTCACCAATTCTTCAATATGTGCAAAAATAGACAAAGCTTTAAAATAGACCTCAAATCATTCTTATGTCTGAGATGTAGTTTTTTTTTACTATGTGCATGATGGCTGCCTCGCGTCCCCTGCGTCTGTTTCACACGTCCTCAGAAATGTTTGTGACGTTAAGATGGAGTTTGCAGATGAACAGCAGGGGCAGTGTAGAGGCAGAGGGGATGTGACAGAATCAACACAGCAGCAGGGACAACAATGTCAGTTTAAGAGACAAGCGGAAAGACAGAGTCAGGAATCATCCACGTCTGGATGATGTGTCATCACCATTGCATCATCAGACTCACTGTTAAACTCCATTTAAAAAGCCGACGTGGAAACAAATCAGGTGTTTTGGTTCAACGAGTGACCGTGCAAACTGGTGACTTTCAGGTGAATGGTCCGTTGCTAAATTAGTTTTTGTTCTGATTTTCACTAAATACAAAGCTGATGAGAATATTTTAAAAATACAATTAAACAAAGAGACACTTGCGAGGACTCTTTCTGTTTTAACAGCTGCTTCATCTATCGACATGTTTGGCTTAAAGTCGCCAGTTGACAGGGTCACTCTTTAATCCAAAACACCGGGACTGATACACCTGTGCATGGAGGAACATGTTGGAGAAATGGAGTAGGGATATGTTGATGGTGTGTAGTGTCCTGGTTATTGTCTCCTGAGCTGATCTGATGTAACTATTGAGTATTGATGTAAGTATGTTAGTTCTGATCTCTCAGTATTAACATGACAGTAACCTTCTTGAGTGTTGCTGTTTTTTGTTTACATCCTTCTCACCAAGTAGTTGTATATGGCCTGAGATCTCTGCTGTGCTCTCTAAAGAACTGGTTCTCAACTGGTCTAGCCTCATGACGCACCACCGACTCCTTCATGAACCATGGCGACCCAAATGTGTGATATTTTCCAACCAGTCAGAACTGTGCAGCTCGGACCTCAGGTGGTTTAAAACATGTGACAGAATAACAAAACAGAACAAAACAAATATGTTTAAAAAAGCACCATATTGACTTTTTTTTTCTTTCTTCAACATATTTTTATTAAAGCAAGTGCAAGACATAAAGTGCAATTGGGATGCAGTCAACATTTTTCTTTTTTTTTCCCCAGAAACATTCAAAAACCCAGTATCACTTGTCCCTATAAACAACCCCCCCCCAGTCCAACAAACAGACCTCTTTGTTTAAAGACAAGAATTAAAGTGCAAGAGTGGAAAACTCACAAAAAATAAGATACAATATATAAATAGATAAAAAATAAAAACCATATTGACTTTTTGACATGATTTTTTCCCCTGACGCAGGCACATGTTCGTGACCCACTGAAAACCGCTCCTCGACCTACATTTGGGTCCTGACCCACCAGTTGAGAAACCACCGCTCTACAGGAATCCTCCAGAAACACAGGTAGCGCAAAGTCAAGTACATAATACAACTTTATTCATGACACACCCGGTTGTGTACGCAAACACCAAAAACAACAGCGAGTGTATCTCTGGCCTTATCATTACCTGCTGCTATAAAAATAAAGTCAGTGGCTATACTCTTAATAATCCCTTATCTGGGCATTTTTTCATAATTTACACAACATGCTAAAGTTCACTGGGTCTATTAATGAAAGATTCCCTGTTTTTCTTTACACTCGGCAGCACTTTTTAAAAATGCTAATGGACTCCCCAACAAGCACCTGAGCAAGGATGAAAGTGCCCTAATTCCTGCTCAAAAGGTCACAGAGATGAGTTATGGCGGTATAAGCACCTGAAAGCTATTCCCTTGTTAGATTTGACAAAGAGAGGCTGCCATTTTCCCCCCTTAAAAATAGTGTTGGGTAATAAATGATCATTTGTGGAATGTGGTCGCTACGGGCAGTGACTTTTTCCCTCTGACATAACTTTACTGCCGGCTGATTTACATCCCCGAAAAGTTGTCCCCGAAAAATATTTAAAATGAGCGTTTTATTCATTATGCACAGCAGACGGCAGCGACACACACAAGAGCTCTTATTGGGCTTCTTAGGGGGAAACGGCTAATTAGTTGGCCATGAAAAATGCAGCCGTGCCTGTTTTTTACTATCATCCTCTATTTGACTCTACAACACTTTGGGAAGAGATTTGAAGTCAGAATCTGCATGCACTCTCTCTTTACATTGCCATCATCGGCTCTCTGACACATGTACGCGTCGATCAATAATGGAACATATTGGTCTCTGGATGAGCGTGCCGTCTGTACAGTAGGCTCTGTGTGCGCCTCAGCATATGCCATAGTCCTTCTCAGCAGCACTTCACAGGTCCCTGAAAGGTGCTGCTGGTGTGGATGCTGGGGCTGTAGAGCGGGGATCACAGTGACAGTTTCAGGTGGAGGAGTCTATTAATAGTTTACCTCTCAGCCCGAGCATTTCATCATTTTTGGTGTCTGAGGGCTTCCTGCTTCAAAAAAAAAAAAAAAAGGGGGGCTGAAGTTATGCATCTCAATCTACCTCTTCATATTTCATCCTGTTGAGGATTATAAATAAAAGGACAGATTTTGACCTGGGCTATTAGTTACCCCTGGATCCCGTGGGTGGATGGTGCTTTGTCTCCTGTCAGCTGCTGGAGGTGTTTTTTTTCTCCTTCAGAAAAACAACAGGATTACAATCAGAAGTCTTTGGGATACAATATGAGATATGATCCCCGTTTGCCTGGAAGTGGAAAGAAGCGAGACGGCAGGAACAACAAGAGGCCAAACAAAAGCAAAACCAATCAGTCAAGAACGGCCTAAAGGTTAACATCAGAATGGGAAAAAGGTGTGGGGGAATTTGACAGCCGGGTTAAACTCTGGGTTGGTTTAAAGTACCCCCGTGTGGTGATTGCTGTTCTCCCCACCTCTCTTGTTTTGACCACACAAACTGCCCAAAAGTCTCAAGAGACGAGCCGCTCTGACAAAAGTGATGAGCACAACAGTAAGCTGGAAAAAGCTCCCGCTCTCTCACCTTCCCCCGCGGTCCAATAGAAGGGGGCCCCAACAAACGGCAAAGCGGCCTGTCAGCGCCGCTTGTTGTTGGACGGACCTTTTGATCCTGAACAAATAGAGAGAGAGGAGTCTTCAGAGCGCCTGCCTCGAGGCGTAAGGAAACATGGGCACCACAAAGGGTCAAATTCTGCAGGAAGGCAGTAAAATTAAAAACCTTTATTGCCAGTTTTTTATGGCTTCATTCCCTATGGCCATTACATTATCTACGATAAAATGACAGAGCTTTGGTCCCATTATCAGTGAAATCTCCAGCAAGGAGTGTGTGATGTGCTGGAAATCAAAGTGATGTATGTCAGTCTGAATATATCACAGAGGACGTGGGCCTAACGCACCGTGTCGAGGTGGCTGCGTTTTATAATTTAACGAGCTGGAATTTGATCACTTTGTGCCAATCAAAAACAAGTGCTTTGATAACAAGCGAATCAAAAAGAAACTTTCTGCCGCTCTGAGTGTTTCTATCAAATCCAGATTGACAACCCTCACTTGAAATTAATGATTTTATTTTCCTGCGTCCACTCAAGCCGCTAACCACCCGAAACCTCACACATTGACTTTTCTCCACAGATTGCAACTCATCCATTTTTTTTTAATTGCGTTCACTTTTACCTGGAGTCCCACCGGACATGCAGCCGTGGTGGTCGCTGTCATCCGTCTGCTCTGACAGGAAAAGAAGGGAGAGGGAGCGAGAGAGTGGCTCCACCGCCACTTTCCACCCCGAGCTGATGTGTCAGGCTTATCACACAGCCGAGCGATCCCGAGGTGACATCCTCCACTGAATCAGTGACATTTCACGGACGGTGCAAATCTATCCATCTTTGTCAAGCGTCCGCCTGGATTTTAGCATTCCCCGAGTTAGCATATTGATCACTAAGAAACGCATGAGTGAGGACTTCTTGTTTTCTGCTCCTTAAAATGGGAACTGTGAGTCCACTGGACTCCTCCGTCAAAGTCCGCTGCTGTGGGCCTTAATCTGCCCGCCGCCTCATAGTTGCATAAAATATGGAGGACTTTGTCATTCAGGACCGAGAGGCTCAACAAAGACTTTCTTTACAACTTTGTATAACTAACTTTTCTTCAGCAAAGTTTATCACAGTTACAATTCATTCATTCACTTCTATTTTTAGCTAGCTAAAGGTCTGTTGTTTAGCGTTTAGCCTGTGGCTGCTATGTGTCCTTGTTTTCCAATTTGGTGGTCATGGTTTTATGTATGATCGGCTGCTCTTTGTCTCTGAAATTCAGGATTCATGCACAACAGGATTAAGCTTTTAAAATTCTACACAACCTTTGTGCAGACATACATTATGAAGTGTCGCTTAAAGAAGTCTATCTCAGGTTTCAGCTTCTCACATCGTCACCTTATTCATCATTAACTCTTCACTGAAAACTCTTTGTGATGTTTTATAGGTATAGGGTTGTCGCAATACCAGGGTTTTAATCTTTGATATGATGCTCGTGATTATCAGATGATATTGATTAGAGATGGGGCCGATCTGATTTTAAATCGATATCAGGTCCCATATTGAAGTAATTTATATATCGGACTGACGGAGCCGATCCATGACGCTGATTAAGAAAGATGGTTGGGCACTTTAAACATTGTCAGTCTCATTTTGAAGACGTTCACAAATTGTCTCCATGACGACATTCAGACGAGATGGAACAGCTCCTTCTATATGACCAAGAGTACAACTCTTACACTTCAGTTTAAAAGATTTAATTTGAAAAACCTGACAGTTGTTGCTGCTTCCTGTTTGTTTGTGAAGCCAGCACAATGTAATACCAGGTTTACTACAGCTTTGTGTAGCATTACACATAATACAACGAACAACAATGACACTACTAGTTATGATGTAAAAATATTGGAATCAGTATCGGTACATATTTATCGGATCGGAACTGAAAAAAATTGGATCGTGCATCTCTAATTTTGATACCATGGCAACAAAAATCCAAGTCCTCTACAATAAATGTTTTGTAATTTCTTGATTTCAGTTATCAAATGTTGCAGGAAAACTCCTGCACACTGTCTGAATTGCAAAGTTTGGACAGTGTTCAGGAGTTTGCCTGGATGTCATTCTCTCCTTCACACCGATAATAGATGATGCTGCCGATAAACAGATTATATCGTTTTAAACACGTGTATTGAAAAGTGTGTATGTTGACAACCTCGGTGTCTTTATAATCCTTCAACATATTTTGTTAAGCGATATGATGCAATACATGTTGCACTCGTTGCAGAATGTTGCTGCCAAGACTGCGAAAAAATCTAAACAAAAACAAATCTTAAAGTGTCCTAAGATTTAGCCTTTTATGAAAACCAAATACTATTTAAAAAAAAATCATCTGAACTCCAAAAAATCTCTCGAGATTTTAATATTCAAGACCTTTGAAAATAAGTGTAATAAAATGAATTTTCTATATTACACCTATCCTTCAGTTAGATGTGAGTTATGGCAGCTATATGACAAATTAAAGAAGTCCTCTCTTGCTTGATAAATCCCAATTAACGTTGTTAATGTGGGGGAGGATTAGATCTGGATCAGAAAGCTACATTAGGAGCTGTGAAAGAAGCAGGAAACTGTACTTTCAGTATTTCCCACAGACAGATAAGCAGAAACCGTGCCAGACGATGGCTTGCTAACTTGTCAAACAGTGTAGGTGTTTGGCTGCTTTTCTTTTGACAACAATACAGCTTTGTTTCCCATCAGCTTGATTTCTGTGATGCACAACCAAAAAAAACCCCAAAAAAATCACAGGAGAGAGACCCCTGTTGATAAAAAAGAGAGAAAATCCCGAGCACCTGCGTCCAGCAGTGTGTAAAACCACAGCGGCTTCTGTTATTCGTATTAGGGCGTGCGATGTAATAATTGATTAATAATGCAAAGCTTTGGGGAAAACTATAACCCCTAAAATGAGGGTGATGATTGTGCTTGCGCCGAAGCAAATCAACAGCGACAGAACAGCACCAGGGATTACAACATCTGCAGTCTGTGGTGTCGAGGTTAACTTGTCCTGTGATTACAAAACCCATTTCCCCGGGAGCAGGTGTTACACTGACACAGTCGCGAATCACGTATGTGCAAATGCTGGTGCACACACACACACACACACACACACACACTAAGTAGAACCCAATCACACAAAGAGGGTGAGAGAGAGAGCAGGAAGGAAAAGAATGGCTGTTTCTCCAACCATATGCTTTTGGCCCTCTATACCCGTGAGACCCGTGTGAAAACATGAATGAGCAGCCTGCAAATCGATAGGGACAAGAGATCTAGTGTCTGGCTAAATCCAGTGCAGACTGACATGTTCTCCATGTAATCTCCTCGCATTGTGCTGCGAGGGGGGAAAGATTATCCTTCTCTGACTGGCTGGTAAAAAGGTTGCTTTGCTGTAGTTCATGTCTGTGTGAAGGGAAGGGAGCATATGCCTCTCTGTAAACGATGCTGGCTCCCCCCCCCCCCCCCCTCCTCCTCCTCCTCTGTCACAGCCTGGATTATGTCCAACATCATCCCACCCCCCCTCTCCTCAAACACACACACACACACACACACCCGACTCTCCAATAAAAGGGCTTTCTCTCTTCCTCTTCTTCTTTCAAAAAATCATCGGATTTATGACAGTGGATTTCGGGAAAAACTTCTGCGCCAAATTTGATGCCTGCTAAGTACCCCGGCAGGATTAGGAGAGAGAGGGCCTCTTGATGTGTGCACTCCAGCGTGTTGAGCAGTGCATTGTGGTCAGGCCTATCAACTGAGGAAGAGAGGCTGTAGTACACAGTGCATAAAGATAAGGCTCGTTATATGCGCTGAGTGTCGAAAAGCGAGAGAGAGTGAGAGAAAAGCATGCGTGTTTGTTTAGGATCAATAGAGAACACTTTCACATTTAATTTGTCCGGTGCTACATCTTTGCTTTACATTCATAAGCGGCAGATTTGGAGGAGATGGCTGCCGTGGCGGAGTCATTTAGCGGGGATGCAGGGGGGGAAAACGGCGTCGCTTGAATGAAACGACCGCTTACATCGGGTGTAAATTGAAAACTTAACACTGCGGCACAATTTACAAAGTTCAGGTTAAAAAAAAGCATCAAATATCTGAGGATGTATTTAATAAAGCAGTACACATGATGCTCAGGGAAGAAAAGGTTGTGTGATATTTGATTCAAAGATGGTATTGTGCTATGCTTGTTTGGGGTGTGTGTGTGTGTGTGTGTGTGTGCACGTGTGTGTGCGTGTGTGTGTTTCTTAAGTCCAGACACGGGAGGCAGACAGTCACCTTCACAGCAGATATCCCTCTGATCAGGGTAGCTGGCTGCATTTCTCTCCGTGATGATTTTTTTTTGGTGGCCTGTATTTGCTGCTGCTGTAAAATCAGACTTGCTGAAGCAGTTTTAACCAGAGCCGCTCGAACGTGTGATCAAATAAAACCATAAAAAAAACCCACTGATTGCACAGCTCTGGACAGCTCCCCATGTCAATACTGTTCATTTACAACTCTGTTTTTTGCACGTTTACATCTTTCTCCAGCAAAGTATGTTGTATTTAATCTTTCATATTTAAGACTAGTAAAGGTTAATTTAATCCTGGTTGTATATATTCACATTCTTAGTTTTGATATTTTTAGTGCTTAATTACTTTGTATTTAATATTATATTATGTTTAAATTTGCTAACATTGTGTTTATTTGCTAATATTGTGTTTTTTACTCATATTGTGTGTTTGGAAAACCTGCTGCTGTAACGCATTCTATATTCTATATAATGGTTTCTTGAAACTGATTTGATAACTTATTGGACATCGTGGCTGTATTAAAAAAAAAAAAATTAAATTAACAGCGAGCGGCTGTAATTTATAGCGGCAGCGGTTGTGGTTCAGTTGGTAGAGTCAGCTGTCTCTCAACCAGAAGGTCGAGGGTTCAATCCCCTGCTCCTGAACCAATATGTCCGATGCGTCCTTGGGCAAGACACTTAACCCCCGAATTGCTCCCGCTGCTTTGTCGGCGTTGTGTGAGTGTGTATGTATGGGATTAGTCACTTTACATAGCAGCCTCTGCCATCAGTGTGTGAATGTGTAGGTGTGACCTGCGGTGTAAAAGTCTGAAGACTAGAAAAGTACTATACAAGTCCATTTACCAGTTAGCATAGCTTTAGGTCACATGACTAGTCAGGAGAGCTGGAGGGCAAAAGCCTAGGAGAGGATAGGATTTTGGGAGCATCCTGCTTTTTTTTTTGTTTGTTTGTTTTTTCTACTTTTATTTAACCAGGAAAAAGTCTCACTGAGATTAAAAAATCTCTTTCACAAGAACGTCCTGGCCAAGACAGGCCGCAGCACAATTACAGAGTTTCAGACATAAAACGCTTGAACAACAATGAACATAAATACAGGAATCACAAAAAGGAACCATTCATCAGAATCTGTCGTCAGCAACAAAGCGATCAAAACGGGGCAATACGAGTTAGCTAAACACAGCTACAGTCAGATCTTTCTGCCTCCAGATCCTGTAAAAACATTCAAGGAAACCAACTCCCGAAGATTTAAAGTATCGTGCGACCGATTCCAAGAAGAGAGGGAGCAGGATACTTGAACGCCCTTTTTTTCCTAATTCAGTACGGGCTTTGCTTGAAATGTTCTAGAAATGTTCAGGAGTGCATGTGTGAAAACAGCTTAAGACGTCAGGACACAACTTTTAAAAAAATCAGTCCAAGCATCTTATGATCTGTTAAAGAGTTTCTCATCTATACATATTAAAAAAACATTTAAACCATTATGTTGTGGAGTCCTTACCAACCTGATACTATAAGAAAACAAATATCAGTCAGACTCTGGTGCTGACCTATACCGCCTGCAGCCTGACTCGTCTGGCAGATGGTCTGGCTTTGGGGGCAGGTGTGAGACGAGGAAGAGTCAGGTTAGACTCAGTTAATAAAGCCTCAACCGGTTCCCCAGCCTGCCCTTGGAGATCACTTACATCAAAGCACCAATCAAAAACTGGTGCAGATATAATTTGTCATCAGGGATTTCCTGCTGGAGAATTATAGAGAAGATACAGGCCGATCGATACTATGGATTTTCACTGCAGTGGCTGATTGTCCAATTGCCGTGAAACATGTACCGAGATAAAGGGCACGCCTGCCATTTTGTAACAGACTGCCGAGTCAGCATAGAGCTTGTCAGATACTTATAGGCTGCTGTGATAGAAAATTATCATGCTGCAGTGTCCCAAGTACTATTTAACACATTTTGTCCCTCCATGGGACGTGATTCATCACAAGTCCTCTCTCTCTCTCTCTCTCTCTCTCTCTCTCTCTCTCTGCTTTTTTTTTGGGGGTGGGGGTGGGGGGGGGGGCATCACTCTGCGTCATTGTCAAACGCCGCTCTGGCCACACATGGATGGTGTTTTAAAAAAAGAGCAGACACAGACGGGTGCCAGCGCAATGCAATCCCTCCGCTGGAAGATGTCAGCCAGAATTAGGGAAGATGTTGGAGGAGTATGTTAAATCCCCCCAAACACCCCTCAACACTGACCACTTTAAGCGTTTAATACTGACTTCAAAAATATCCTAATCACTTTAGATTAACCCCCCCGCGAAACATGAAAAGTTTTTGAAGAATCTGTACTTTTGAGGGACTTGTTGAACCCACATATAGGGGGAAATCAGTATGCACGGTCTGAGAAAACCCTCCTGGCTTTCCAATGCCAATAATGAAGGTGCAAAAGACGATTTGTTATGAAGACTCTCTTTTAACTTAATCCGGCTCTGGTCTGACACCTTTCATAAAAACCAATGAAGCAGGTCCAGATTACAGCCTTGTGGACAGACAGCGTGGTGGCTCAGTGTAGCAGCAGCAGCAGCATCATCCCAGGTCCATGGCCTCAGCAATCGACCAGTTCATGTTCCAGCAGCGAGGTCAGCAAAAAGTCACATCTCTCTTTCTCTCGAGGATGAGCGGAGCACCACGAGCAGTTACATCAAGCCTGGCTTCTGCTGAGTAGGATCAACTCTGTGCAGTTTTTTTTTTTTTTAGTCATGCAAGTGACATGACTAAGTGGTTGATAGGTCCATTACTTTGATCCAGACTGAAATATTTTAATAACGGGTATTTGAGATTCCACTGTCACTTTTGGGCTTTTTGGTGAAAATTGGTGCACTTTATATATATATATATATATATATATATATATATATATATATATATATATATATAATGTGTGTGTATCTAACACTTGATCATTTGTAAGGATGTTCCCCTGCATTTTCAGCTTGCACCTTTATCAGTTCAAAAATGTTTGTCTCTCCTGATTCCTTGGCCCATCACTTCAAACCAAAAGAGACGACGTGAGCCGAAGAAAACACGCTTGACATCAGCCTCATATTTTAAAGGCTTTATATGCGATTTTTTTTTTGATCCAGCAGATGTCGCCCTTGAGCACCAGCATGAAACCAAAACAACTCGCGCTGCATTGTTGTGTTAGCATGCTAATGCTAGCGATCTTTATTATGCTCGTATCTTCACACTGCATGTAAATTTACCTGAAATGAGCGTGATCTAGAAACACAGTTAAGCAGTGAGTACAGTATGTTATTCTTCTTTTCTCTAGTCCCTCAATTAAACAACTTTTATACGCGAGGGGAGGAGTCAGCCGGCCGTCCCGGCGATGTAAACAAACTGAAGATAGGACTCTGAAAACTCTGAAAACATCACAGACAGTGGGACTCGAGTGTTACACCCATGAGTCATGACTCACAGAGTTATTTTCAGAGGATATACTTGATTTATATTATATTTAAGTGTGAAAAATCACACATTAAGCCTTAAATGGATTTATTGATTGAACAATAACAATGAAAGTTTAGTACTACTCCTCAACTTCAGTAGTTGTTTGTACATCTCTGCCTGCTACACATACAAGAGAAAGAATTGTATTATGTGAGTGTAAAAATGTATTTGGGCATTTCAGTGTTATGTCTGGGTGGGAAAAATACACATTTTCCACAAAGCTTTTGCGCTGACAAAGCAAATATTGCTCCTCATTTTTTCATTAGCATTGGTGAAATCATCCAGGCCACAGATTCTTCTGACTGTCAATCGCGTCGCCATCCAGGCCACAGATTCTTGTGATTATAGCCGGTGCTGTCTTTCGCGCTCTTCGTCTTTAGTGAAGAACTTTTTGCAAGCAGTTGTGAATATGCACTGAGAGCATTTTGGTGACAGTCGACCAATATTTAATATATTAAGTGCATTGAATGGCGCTGTGATAGTTGTGGTACCATTGTGACATTTTTCACATTTGATTTATTTGCTCATTTCAGTGTGTGGTTCCAACACAATAACACACAACATGAAATATTTTCTCATCACACTTATTCACTGTCCTGTAATTGGCTTACGTCTGTTTCAAAACTTGGGACACTTCCAACATCTTTGTATCTTTAAAGCATGGTATCAACACAACAAAACCCAAACTGCCCGCTCCATCCACCCATAGTTAAGGCATTATAAAAGATGTTACACACAGAAACCATGGGCGACAAGTCCAATGCGTTTGTTTTTCTATTAATTGCGAAATTTTGCAGCACGAGACAAAAAGGAGTCATCAAGCAGTGAAGATGATTTTGTTGTTCTTCCACTCCTGAAAACACGACAAGAGGAAGGAGAGTCTAACCTGTGGATAGAGGAGAATTATCCCAATTCTCCATTATCCCTACTGACAAGCTTTGTGGGACAAGAACCTCCAATCGGCGAGGTGAGACTTTTTCTCTCTAGCTGGTTGTGTCAAAAAGTCAAAGTCAACTTTATTGTCAATTTTGTAAGATCCAAAAATCGTTTCACTACAACTCACACTGCATAGAGAATGCATACGATATAAAACAATGATCCAAAGTACAAAAAAAAGGTGTGCACTCAAAACAGCAACAAATGTGCATGAACCTGAAATAAATGATAACTTTGAATAAAAACCCATCAATGTGAGAAGTGACATTCAGCTGCTTTTTACCCACAGTTATTTTAGCATGAACATTTTGAGAGTCGATTCCATTTTTCAAAAATTAAGGCTGCAGCTGTTACACGTATACTTCAATTTCTCAGATAAATATTTAATCCACTCTTATGTGAAAATTGGTCTCGTAATAGACTCTGTATTGACAGATACTCGATATCAAAGGACCTCCAATAAATCAGGGCTGTGATCAAGATTAGGGCATCCAGGCTGAATAGAAATGTTCATGCAGTCCAGTCTTTACTATTTTTAGATTTGATGTGCAGATAGATATTTAGGCACTTGAAGAACAGGTTAATGTCATCTGGAAGAATATTTTTTTTGGGAAATTCCAGTCAGAAGGACAATATGTCATGTCATAGAGTGAAAACAAGCATCTCAGGGTGGATGGGCTTTGTACCATGGCGCACTAAATGGAGCTTGGACATGTCTGTCTTTGTTGTATATGCCAAGCCAGTCTGTGTAGTGAGGGCAGCGACGTACAGGGCTCAGTGCCAGGCGGGGGGAAAGTGAGAGGCTGCAGCTCAGTGACAGAAGCAATGACCCTCAGCTCAGCCATCCTTCACTGTTTATGGATGTACTGTTTCTATAATGACCCACTTCTTTAAAGCTGCTCTGCCAGTTTGGAACATAATATTTTCACTTCTTAAGGAAGTGTTGGCAGACCTCCCCATAGGGATGACCAAGAGGTTGATGCCACAAGAGTTCATATAGCTGAATACCCGAGAGGGGGTTTTTGTTTATTGTGCAAGTCGAGAGCTTGACTGGAGTTAAAGCTTAGGAAGAAGACAAACAAAATGCACACTGTTCATGCAATTTAAAAGGCTATTTAATTACGCTGTAGAGGGCTCGCTCAAACTTTGGCCACTCTGAGAATGTCATTGCTGCAAATCAATAATTATAAGACAGATTTCTGTGAAACTGTAAGGCAGCAATCACGGATCTTGTGGCATCTAGGGTCATCATCAGGTCAACGTTTTCTCTTGTGCAGTGAAATAATTTGATTTCTTTTGGATGGTTTGGCACAAAATGTGTCCGTGTTTCTTTATAACTCTGAGGATCCCCCTTTGTTGAACGCCACCATGTGGTCGACACAATCATGTGAATGTTCATGAAAATTAAAAACAAATAGTTTGTCATGAAAGCTGCAGATAAACAGTGTTTTTTTCTTGAATGCAGCAGGACATACTGTTAATTTATCAAGTACTTTGATTAAAGGCTTAATATGTGATTTTTCACTCTCTGAAAATAACTCTGTGAGTCATGACTGTCTACAATGGGTGTAACACCCGAGTCCCACTGTCTGTGATGTTTTCAGAGTTTTCAGAGTCCTATCTTCAGTTTGTTTACATCGCCGGGACGGCCGGCTGACTCCTCCCCTCATGTATTAAAGTTGTTTAATTGAGGGACTAGAGAAAAGAAGAATAACATACTGTACTCACTGCTTAACTGTGTTTCTAGATCACGCTCATTTCAGGTAGATTTACATGCAGTGTGAAGATACCAGCATAATAAAGATCGCTAGCATTAGCATGCTAACACAACAATGCGAGTTGTTTTGGTTTCATGCTGGTGCTCAAGGGCGACATCTGCTGGATCAAAAAAATCACATATAAAGCCTTTAATAAGAAAAAACTTGACTCATCACCCTAAACATGAGCATCTTCTTGTTAGCACACGTTAGCATTTTAAGTAAGGAAACAAATATTGCAAGTTCTCTGTCAGCTCAATGTCAGCACTTTTAATCTGGCTGTAAATGTAAAAATGTTTTGGTCATCTTGCATTACATTGGAATGGTACACAAGTATATCCATAGCTCGAGTACAGATCTGTCCAGTATTCATGCTTGCACTTAACACACACTTCCCAATGGTCTGTGATCATTACTGCGCAGTATTAGCTAGTCCCTGTTACTAACTGAAACATGACATTACATTTTGGGCTGAAAACTGTGTGGATCAAGCTTTCTTAAGTTGCGCACAAACCTGGAGTGCATCTCAACAAGCTGATTGACCACCAGTTATTTACCACCTGTGATGTAGCTAACACTTAGCAACATTTAATAAAGTTACAGTTGGCAAGAAAAAAACTCCTTTTTTAGAGGCAGAAATCTTGGGCAAAACCAGACTGACGATGAACAACCATCTGTCCAAACTGTTCCGGGCTTGATAAGTGGGATAGAGGGAGATGCAGATGAGATACAGGATGAAGTTACCTCCTTTTAAAATGAAGACTTTGTGCGGTTTAGAATGGGCTCTTACTTCTAGAAGCATGTCACATAAAATCCCAGTTTAGTCCCACGAACTGTAAAACAAATGGTGAATCCCATCATTTGGATTGTATAAAAACATTTTGCTTATTAGTTTCTGTGCCACACCACCTGTTTCTAAACAGCACCGCCAAGAGCCCGAGAGTTCGACGTTTATCTCTGAGTACATAAAAACTGCTGTTTGTTGGTATGCTGCAGAGAAGCTGAAATTAAAAACGTGTTATAATTTGTTTAACCAACATTACATCTAAACTGCAGAATATTTCACAGACAAGCCAAAAGTCTCGACTTGCCATCTTTATTTAAAACACTGAGCAGCCGTATCCAGAATACCGTAAAACTTCTAATAAAAGCCCAATCTCAGTTTACGGCCCACTCTCTTTTATAGCCTGGTGTTGCCTCATGTTTGGACAAATAAAGACAGGTCTCAATAAAAGGCCCCTCTGACTTTAGTCTTCAGATAGTATCAGAAAATAAGCAAAAAAAGCATCACGACACAAAAAAATAAAAATGAACGACAACATCCGTCCAGGAAATAAAAAATAAATCTTTTATGTGTTCATGCCGTGAAGCAGGTTTGCGTTCTGTTTTACCCCCAATTTCCACATAGTCCAAGCATGCCGCGGTCCATCAGCGCCACTGTATTGCCCCCCAGCGGACGGCGCCCAACCTGTCCCACTGGATCCATTTCTGGAACGCGAGCGCAGCAGTGTGCAGCCCTGAGCAGCTGTACACACATCACAGGAGAACTAAAATATCACTCATGTTGATAAAGTGAGGGAAAATACAATAGTGAGTCCTTATGTTGTGTTTTATTTTGAAATTGACTGGATGCTTTGTGCGTTTCCTTTTCTGACTTCCTGTCCGGGTTGACGCGTGCCTGCAGTGTACTCTGTCGAGAACAGACGTAGACGGACCGCAGTGTGTATACTTCCTCTAGATAGTCAAGTTTGATCGACTTCTCGGCGATTGCGGCGCTGACGGGCCGCGGCAAGCGTGGAAAATATGGAAATTCTTTGCTGCGTTTTGTTTAAAAACAGTTGCAGGCCGGTCTCGATGTATTGCTGATGTGATTTCATAGACTGAAGTGAATAAAAGTCTGGACTATGATTAGAAGTTTTACACTTGTAAGCTCCAGAGGCCACAAAGAATATTCAGAAGAAATTAGTGAGCAGCCAAAGTGACTCAGGGGTTTTAGTTTGGACTGACTCTGGTCACAGTTCAAGGTGAACTATTAAAAAAAAAAAAAAAAAAGTTTTCCATTTTGCTTTTCTGCTCTCTGTTGTCCTACCTGCCGCCTGTTTTTGAGATGACGGGCGTGGAGATGAGTGTTTTGGGAAATATGCACGGCAAAATGAATTCATACTGTAATGTAATGAGGACTTGCATGAGCTGTAATTGTTATTATTGCCAGACACAAATTGAAAAGCATAACCTGTCTGACACCAGCTATCAGTTGTCATTATGTGGGAAAACATGCCCTCATTGCAGATAGCTGTCTGTTGACACCCAAAGTAATTGAGGAGGTAGTGGAGCTGCTGAAGGCTCTCAAAGGGGAGGACGAACACTTGATCAGAGCATTTTTATGTCTCCGGAGATGATTTGATTTCACATAATGTCTATTTTACAGCCCGATATGCCATTAATTTGCATGATAGCGAAGCCCAAATGTGACATTTTTATTTAGACGTCCCCACAATGTTTGGAGAACAATTGGGTGGTGTTTTTTCTTCTGTCAGTCTTTCAGAGCCGTGGCGTCTCATTATATCATATCTAACAGAGCAGTGAATAGCTGCCGCTCTCCTCACATTGCTGTGTCAGGTCAATGTGCCATTTTTTAAGTGGTGATGGGAGGGAGGAGGTGGGGGGGAGGGGGTGTCTTTGACAGCAAGATGATGATTACACGTTTAACTCTTTGTTGTTGTTTACCAACAGCAGAAAGTAAAGAAGATATAAAAAAATTAGCCTGCATTTTATACAACATACGATATGATCAGGCTGGAATTTTAACTGGTTTTGCCATTTTGCTTTGGACAGCAGGCGGAGGGAAGGATTTAAGTATGAACCAGTGTGAATGGGGTGAACTCCTCTCTGGAAACAAGTCTGTAGTGCTATGACACTCTGAAGACCCTCGTTGGTTTGTGGACCAGCAGAAGCCACAAGTGACCAACTTTAGACAAGAAGACGGACCTGGAGAGCAACAAAAGACAAACACTAGTTTGCGGCTTACACTAGCGCTAGCTTGGTTAGCAAGGTGCTCCTGTAGTTCATGACAACCGCAATGTTAACTGGGTAGATTATTTTTGTCTATAGCCGAGAAAATCTTGAATCAAAGTGCTCTTATCCAAAATGTCAAGATACAGAAGTTCTCTTAGTACGACTGCACGCCATGCAAGACTTATTTCATGTAAGGGTGGTGTCATCCTTTTAATCACAAGGGAAAAAACGCCCTGAAATATACAACGTTTTATCATCTATTTCATTGTTTTTTAGACATTTTCTAATGATGTACCTGCTTTGAAATACTTCTGTTAGCCGTTTTCACACATGCACTTCTGATCATTTCAAGGACATTTCACACAGACTGTCCCCTGAGTTGATTTTTTGCACATGCACCTCACAGCGGGAGTCAAACAGGATGGGGGGGGGGGATTTCTAGAGGCAGGATATGACTTAAAAAGAACAACGCAACACTATAATAACAACTTTTTCCTTAGCATCAATGCTTCCTGTAGTTCGGGACATTCTCAGTATTAACAAAAGAGCAGAGAAGAACATACTGGTGAACAGAAAACATAGTGGGGGCACAAAGATTGAACCAGTCCCGTGCATACATGTGCAGTCTATGGTCATGCACCATTGGCAGGATATGATTGTCAAGCTCTCCAACTTGCTTGGGGTGAATTTTCCTGAAAATTTGCTGCTGCGTCCTCAAACCAGATCACCCAAGCTTCATGCGGAAAAACTGCAGGAGAAACTCTGGGTGAAGTTGAGGTGAAAAATGTGGCTGTTTGCATTCAAACATTCAATTCAATTTATTTTGTATAGCGTCAACTCATAACAAGTGTTATCTCAAGACACTTTACAAAAAGCAGGTAAAATACCTTACTCTTTGTCTGTTAACATTACAAAAGAGCAGGTAAAAAGACCTTACTTATTGTTATGTTACAAAAAGCAGGTAAAAGACCTTACTTATTGTTATGTTACAAAAAGCAGGTAAAAGACCTTACTTATTGTTATGTTACAAAGATCCGGCCTATCCATCATGAGCACTTTAGCAAAGCAGCAAAAGTTACAGTGGAAAGAAAAAAACTGCCTTATTAAAAGGCAGAAATCTTCGGCCGGATCCCCGGCTCATGACGAAACAGCCTTCACAGGCCTAGACTGCGCTGGTGTTGGAAAGGGATAGGGAGAGAGACGGGATAAGATGCAGGAAGAGGGATAGGGAGCAAGGGGGTGGGGGGAGGCAGACCGTCCATCATCAATCCGGTGGGGGGGGGGGTTAAATAGTTTCAGATGTACCCTGACTTAATGCAACTAAAAGCTAATTTGTCCTTGCAAAAAAAGGCACTCATAGGCAATATATAAAGTGAGAAGTATGCTCATTTTTCCACAATCAGTCTTCTTATTGCAACCAGTGTAGTCAACACACTGCTGTCCAATTGTAAGAATCAAGCTCTTCTGCATTGTCTACACTCGCTAACACGTGAAGGCTACCTCCACTTCTCCTAAACCTCCACTATGATCCTTATTTTTCCAACATACATCTACAGCACACAGGCCCTCGCTCTCTCCCCTGTTAGCTCAGGCTGGCAAACCCGGGCAAGTCTGTGCTCGGTGCCTGAAGCGCTGAAGCGAGAACGAGGGGGCTTCTTTCCCATGAACTGGAGCCAAGTGCCAGCACTTAAGGTGAAGGGCCGAGGCGCTGGAGAAGTAATTTAATCTGAGGCTCTGCCCAATTCCCTGGGCGGCCGAGTTTAAGAAAGGTCACGACGAGAAACAGGCACTGGTGACCCCCTTCCCAATTACGGGCGCTACAGCAGAACATATCACAGCACCGTCCAAAGTGACAGTCATTTAGCAGCAACTCATCTGAGGGGAGGAAGCGGGAGATGGATGATAAGGAAATAAAAAATGATTTGCCAGGACCTGTTAGCCACTTCTCTACACAGGCCTGCTGCTCCCCCCAGCTCCTTCCTGTCTTATTCTCACACACTCATATACTCCCTCTCTCTCTCCTCTCTCTCCATCTCTTCCCACCCCCTGCCACCCCTGCTGCCCATCTCCCTCCCGCTCCACAGACACGTGACGACTCCGCATGATTATTGGCGCAATCACTCATGTAACAGCCTGCCCGGCTTTCCGTGGGGGCTCCAGTATTTGTCACTGTCACTTCCCCAAGTGCTCCGCCATTGTCTTGGAAATTGTATGTGTAAGGCAAGAGATGCCTGTGACCCACTTCGACAAGGGAGCCAGCGATGTGAGGGCGCTCATCACACAAAAAAACAGCAGTTTGATGTGTCCTATTATGTGTCCCAGCAAGAGCCATAAATAATTGTGACAAGTTTTTTGTTGCGCGTGAAAGTCCTTGACTCTGCCTCCTGTTCCAGCACCTCCTCTCTCGTACGGAGACGCTGCCAAGCACCCCCGATGATAGATGGCACGGCGCAGCAAATGACAACGGGATAGATTTTTAGTTTGTGCTTTGGAAGGGATCAGTAATGGTGCTTTGCTGTACAAAGCAATAAAAGAGAAGGACAAGAGACAGAGGGGGGGAGAAAGAGGGGAAAACAACACACACACACACACACACCAAAAAAAGATCCATCGATGGCAGAGAGAGGGAAGAATGATGGCCGGTGACGCATGATTTTTGGCCGTTTGAGCACTTAGATATATGAAATCAGGCTTTGTCAAGGCGGAATAGTGGTGTGGTATTTGTCCAGAAAAAAACATACATAAAAAATGCATGAAACACACTTTCGTGGTATTATATTGTCCACTTCCACTGAGAAGAATAGTCCTTTCTTCTAACAATAAAAGAACAAATTGATATACCCCAGTACGACTGCATTGTTTTGGTTGTTTGTCTTTACAAACAGAACCTGTTTGCAGTTGTTCAACTATTCATTTGAGTACATTGTGTTTTTTTAGCTCTTTGTTCCTTTCCCGAGCGGTTGGGTTTTTCGGACTGCTTAGCAAGAGGAGAGGAAGAAAAAAAATGTCTGTGAAAAATCGACACGGACGTTAGATAAAGTACCACCTGCAGGTCTCGGGTGCCAGGCGGGCAGGATACTGGAAGACAGTATGATCAGTCATGGTAATGAGCGCGCGGCCTGACATACATGCTTTGAATTATATGACTTTGAGGCCTAGGCACCCCTCATACCAGGCCTCAGCCATTAGTTCAAGCACTCGCTCCTTATCTCAGAGTCAAGCTGTGAAGTTTTAACAGCACCATCATTCCCATTTTTCCCCCCCTCTCTCTAAATTGTTCCTCAGACACTAGCGCTGCTTGCAGACGTAAATTAAGAGTGTTTGTGTACTTTGACATAATGTAGTTAAATAAATATACCGCGCTTCTTTTCGCCTGAATTGCTCAAGCCAAACAAAAGTGTATTTCCTCAACTCTCATTAATGACATTATACGGATTGATCGCTTGATATCAGCGGTCACAACAGCTTGTAAGCATGCTTGCATTCGTGTTTGTCTTCTTAAAGTCGACCGCAGATGCATTTGCTAATTGTATTCCGCTTCCTCCGTCACAATTATTAATTTATCTCTTAAGACCACTGCGGAAAGTGATGATCATTCATGTCGCCGCATCCGATAGTTAAGAAGTGGGCTTCCGTAAAAATCCATCATGTACATCAATGCACATTACCGAGGTAATTAAACAGGAGGTAATACTGCCAGATATCGTAAAATATCAGAGGGTGATCATACGCCCCTTAACACAGCCTCAGCACATGGAAATGATGCAGGAGATGAGGGATCAGCTGCAGGAAAAAAAAAACCACACAAATGTAAATGTAATTTGTCTATTTTAAAGTATCCGTACCTTACCCTATGAAATATACTAATTATTTGAAATATACTGATTGCAGCAGGCCCAGAAAGTGGCATTAAAATAATTACTCGTGAGCCCTCTCAGAGTTTGTACATTTAGCACTGTACCACCATTAGGAATAATCTGTCCAATTAAAGGTTGTGTAATTAATTAAGTGCACATTCTGTGAAGAGGAGAGGCGAGAGGATTTATCAACCTGCTGAAATATGACCTATCTTGTCCAAAAGACTAATATGTTTAAACAAAAGATGAAAATTGATGACAACATTATTTGTTACAAAATGCTCACTGTGCAACTATGATGCATCTGTACTTGGATTTCGGCTTCGTAGCATTGTCCTCACAAAAGCTTGTGATGTATTACCCCCGGCCGCCTGGCAATAACTTTCAATGAAGGGCGCTTTGCCTATCTAGTGAAACAGTCTGTTACTTTTATCCCACTTCACATTTCAGGACCTTCACTTTAAGCATCATCTGCTACATTAAGACATGTTTCCCATGAGTGGAATTGTAAACATAAATTCTGTGGAGGCCTTTTTGTAGATTGGACACACTCGAGTCGTGGCATGCAATGTTGTGAGTAACCAAGCCAGATTTTGGCACCAAGCGGACATCCTGATAACCTCCACCCGAAAGTGTAGCAGAGCAGAAAACATCTCGCTGTGCAAAAACCTGTCGGGTCATTTCTGTTGTACGGGAGAAGATTTGAGCCGATGTCCTGTATGCATATGTGTGTAGGTGTGTATTTGCATTCGGTTGTGAACAAGATGCCAACAGTTTGTACAGATACACTTCGATGCCAACTCTACATATGGCCTCCACCAACACTGCGGGGAGCCGGCATCATAGCCCAACAGTTAGTAAAGCACAAACACATGTCTAATGCTACCAAGACCAGGACGTGTGTACACTGTGGGCGAGCTGCAGCAACACATTTTATTTAAGTGCCAGTACTGACTCACGCACTCGGGAGGTGCAGTGAGTCATGCAAAATGTTCGAGTAGTATTATTATAATACTATAGCACTGTCAGAATTGAATATGGGCATTAGTGAACATTCACAATAAATATTCCTAAACCAAGACTAACTGTGAAGAATTTGATGAAATGAATCGCTTCTGGGATGTTACAGTGAGCTCGGTGTGATCTGAGAAGTTGGACAAGGTGACTTTGTGAGAGCTGTGGGGGGTCATCAGAGGTAAAGGACAAAAACCTGTAGGCTGTCAAAACAGCTATGTGTATGAAAGTCCACACTAAACACAACGTTTTAGGCTGCTCCACTTTTCAGAAGATGTGTGCTCAAACAGACCATTTGGAGATTTTCCCCTTTGTGACATCACAAAGGGCAGTAACCGCTCCCCCAGGTGGGTGACACTCCCACAGCTAGGTGTTTGTTCTGCCCTTTGAGTCTGCCTACTCACCGTAAACAATAGGGCATGGAGCAGGAAAGCCCAAGACACGCAAGCCCTTCCAGAGAGGGGGCGTGGTCAGACACAGCTCATTTGCATTTAAAGCTACAGACACCTAAAACAGACTGTTTCTGGGGCGGCCGTGGTAAAGTTGGTCGTCTCTCAACTGGAAGGTCAGGGTTTCAATCCCCAGCTCGTGCAGCCACATGTCTGATGTGTATTTGATGAGCATGTACCCGCTTTACTCCCACCTGCTTTATCTTTAAATGTGATTACAAAATACAAAATGAACATCATGCTGTAAGTAAAATTACTGTTAATGCTTTTAAGAAATGTTTACTTCAGCAACAAATCAGGTGAGAAGTAAGCCTATCCTCTCCTAAACTTCTACTCCTACAGACTTATTTTTTGTAACCAGTGGATGCTCTCCATATGTGCACTTTTTTTTTTTTAACATCTTTATTGACGTGAAAAGACAAAGATGATTGCCCCTCTGAAGTCTCTGAGTGCTTTTAAACCCCTCAGTCTATGCGGTGATGAAGTGTCGGAATAACAATCACACTCAATTATCTGTTACTCCAACTGGACTTCATTTTTCCGTACCTTTACCCAGACACCGCCAACCATGCAGACATTTTTATTAAATTCTGGGCCTTTTTTAGTCTGAATAGCCCACAAAGGCGTACTGGTCCAGAGGCACAGTGATTGGTGCTGTTGTGCTGTTGTGCTGTTGTTCAGTTTACTTGTTTATTTACTGATTAATTTGCGAAATCTCCCAAAGCCAATATTTGGATGTTTATGGAATTCTTGTATTTCTGTCTACTGAATCATGTTGCACAGTCACTGTGTGTTAGTGTGAAAATCTTACAATTGTATTTTCATTATCATTAGTTAATTGTTGTCATCATCCATCTGATGCATCATCTTAACATTTGAACCTGTAGCCCAAATGTGACAGTTTGATTCAACTGCCCATCACCATCCTTAAAGAACCGAGCCGTTTTATGAGCACATTTTCAGTTGTGTAAGTGATTTCACAAAGGCAGGGCATAGTTTGAGCTCTATGAGCCCCGTGGCCCCCGTGTGCTGGCCGTGCTGGAGTGCAGAGTACCTCCGCACCTTCCCAAACCGCCAAGCGGCTGACAGCTCTCAGCCCAGGGAGAGAGAGAGAGCAGAGGGAGACATAAATCCTATGTCCTATATAAAAAGAAATACTATCCGTGTCAAGGAAAGGTGGGATGCCCTAAAATGAATGATAACAGACTCATTAAAAGTAACGGCTGCCTAAATGATAAATAGCCTGCTTCCTGAAAAGAGCTCAGGACAATGGCTTTAACAAATTAAGACTGCAGACCTTTGCCTAGAGGTGTTATTGGCCCTCTTCTCTTTTCACTAAAATATCAACTACTTACAACACCGTGTCGAGAGTTCACCATTATGGCCATCCCGCTACTTTAAGAAAAGCTTTAAGCGTTAACACACTGCACAGACTACCCAGCAGTTTATTTTGCAGTTTAATTCCAAAAAGCTACTTTCTTAATGCTGTTGAAGAAAAAAACACACTTTAGGAAAGTTATTCATGTGTGAAATAAAAAAAAAAATGTAAACCAATTAATTTATTCCACATCAGCTGGCATTTGCAAAAGAAAGCCTAACAAGGATGCTGCTGGGTTTTTGGCACTACAAACAGACCACTATTAAGCATGTAAACCTGGCACCACGCTTTAGGACCAATAGTGAGTGTCTGAGACGGATCTCGCATTCCTAATGATGACAGTGAATTAAGCTAAACTCAACCGTACACGTCTTTTTTTCTCGGACTGTTAAAAACTCCAGCCAGCGTTCATCAAGTCTAAACATTTACATCTGTGTGACATAAACAGATTCCAGCGCTGTAAATAGTGCAGAGAAGAGACAGAGCTGCAGGCCTGTCAGAGGGAATGAAGATGAGGAATGGATGACTCGTGCGTGGAGCTGACTTCTGAACTGATAGACGTCCACTCCTGAGCAGGCTTGACGGGGGCAGACGTGTCCGTGAGTCCGCCCCCCCCCCCCCCCCCCCCCCCACACCCCTCCCTGTCTCTTCTGTAAACACTGGCATTCCACTCGCATGAGAACATTATTTAGCAAAAGCTTCGTCAAGAACTCAAAGACCTGCAATGACAAGAGTTATGTGGCTCCTCCAGGATGCTGTTCTTATGCAGCTCTTTGAATCATGGGAACTCTGGTGTTTAGAGTAGATGTACATGTAGGCAGATTTGAGGGGGCGGCAACATGGACAGCTGGTAAAGGGGAATTAGCTATATATTAGGCAGAGCTCCATGATGACATATTTTGGGTTCTGAGTGATTAATAAATATAAAATGTTTGGGATTTTTTCCAGTAGATTGCACCTGCCAGCAGACCTGAAACTCGCTGCAACAGCTGCAACATACGTAATTCTGCAGGAAATGAACCATATCAAAGTACGTCAACTCACAGAGATAGGTTTGTTTTCCTCTAACATGCTTAGATCCTTTTAGTGTTTGACCATTTTACAGAATTGGTTCCTACGGAGACATTTTGTTATGTTAGGATCTGTTTCTCAAACCAGAAACAGTCGTTACATTAGTTTCGATGAAACAGTCATTGCTGATCTACCAATGCCTTGTAGGTACGTTTGTTATGAGAAGAAGCAAGCATCCCTGACCTGGTGGTGGTGGGGTGGAGGGGTCAGTGCCTTGCTCAATGGCACCTCTCCAGCTTCCAGACTGATTTCCAGACTCGGTCCGAACCGGGACTTGAACGGGCGACCCTCTGGTTCCCAACCCAAACACTAAGTTGTACTTTAGTGTCGTTAATAGATAGTTGGGATCCAACAGAATTTTTTTGGTAACCCAAAAGTTTTAAGTTCTGCATGTTAAATGTTCAGTTTTTGTCAATGGAGTTTGGGTTTCTTTGCAAGGAGCAATGAAGAGATTGGTTTCTCACTCTTCACAAAAAGGTCCATCACTGTAGAGATCCTCTGCACAGACACGATCTGAGCCTAAAAACTAAAACTTTGAGAGGAGGCTCTTTAATTGGGCCATTTAACCCCATCCCGATTACATTGCGGCCATCATAGCAGGTTTTCCACATGACAGCTGACGCGATCTACATCTGCAATTCCAAAAACGTTTTGCACCTATAAGTCATTTATAGCCAAGATAATGTAAAAAAAAAGTAGGGCCCATGTTTAAAACTGACCCCTGCAGTGGGTCACTGATCACAGGTTTGGGTTTTGCATGCTTTCAGGGAACGGGATTGTGACAACTTTTTAAGTGCAGAGTTTTGCTTTTGGCCAGCCTCCAAATACATGACAGCTTAGTTCCTGCATTTTAATTCCAGCCTCAGTCATAGCAGTGCCCAGTACAGCCGAGCTCTCATGTCTGTGTGTACAAACCTGCTCTAAGGACAGATACAGGATACAAGGCTTTGATCCAGCTGACAGCATCTCCCAATACAATACTATATCTGCTCCGGTCAAAACAAACCACACATACTCATACGCTCGTGTTATTGTCAGCACAATTTTTGGTTTGAATGTTTAGCAAATTCACACAGAACGTGATGCTGGTTTTTCTGGCTCAGCCAATTTGTTGTGGTCCCTTTGCTTTCATATTCAACTTAACATTTATATCCTGATTCCCCAACAACAAATATAATCCATCCTTTAGGGATTTAACCAGTCTGTGTTCAGGCAGACGAGTGGACTCTGGGACTCTCACAAAAGCAAACAAACAAAAATCTAGTTGAAGTAGGTCATCGCCTGTGAGCTTTGAGCAATGTTTAGGTGTACAGGAAAAAATACATACAGTTGGTACATGCATTTGAAGTTAAAACATGTGTCTGACGAGTAATTCTTAAATGTCGTAAAGACTGGCTGCTTCTTGTTTATCATACTAGACAGAAATAAATATTTTTAAGGACTTCATAACACACATCAGACCCACTCTCACATCTAAAGATCTTTTGCAAGGACTGGGATTTTTGCAGCATCACTTCAAACTATTACCTTACTATAACCTCTACAGCTAGCTTCTTTATGGGATTATTTCTCATCTTGCTACTTGTAGAAATTTAACAGAAAAAGACATGACTAATGGTTAAGAAACGGACGCAGCTTTTGGCCATAGTTGCCCTTGTGTTTTCAAGACCTGTTATGTTAGCTTGGCCTAGAATTACAAGCTAGAAGACCACCATTGAAGAATTTATTTCACAGTATTACTTCAAACTTTCACTGGTTAACATGAGTTAACCACCATCGGGCTAAGACTATATTATGATAGCAAGCGTGCATTGTCTTGCGCCAACCCTCCTCGCTAACAGTCAACATTTTGCTGTTTCTGTTTGGTGCCTTACATCGTGCATTAAAGTAAATTGGTTGATGACAATGTTCACTTCATTGAACCTCACTATTCACAAAATATTAAAGTCCCCATAAACTCAAAATGGATGTTTAAAGATTTGTTATCCCATGTTTCTTTCACTGATAGCTAGCCATGCCATATTAGGTTGAACTATAACAATGTATTGTCTGAATGTTTAATAGATCTTCATAATCTGGATTTTTTTTTAAATGTTGGTGAGTCATTCTGCACCCAGGGCTGTTTGCTAATTTTGCATAAAATAATAAGGTTTCACATTTCTGTACCTCCCCATAGGACGCACACTACCTATGAGCTAGCAGTCATAAGTCGTCACTTCTTCTTTAGTTTTGAATGCTCTTAAATTTGGCGTTTTTTTCTGCCTAAAATGCCATTCTGTACTAAATCAATTTACATAATGAGGTCTGACCCTGCTAGATGTTCTTTTATCTAAACATCAAGAACAAGAAATCGCCTGAATTAAGTTATCTCATGTGACTCTAACGACCAACCAAACGATGGAGATGGAACACACAGGCCAACTCAAGGAAAACTCCATGATTTCATCCTGACATTGGTAACAGTCTGTGACTGGGAAATTACTTGAAAAGTCATTTGATGCAAGGCTGGCATTAACTGCTTCTTGGTGCATGAAATACACTATAGCTTCCTCCATGTTGGTTTTGTCAGTGTGCATGCTCAGTAAATGACTGCAGCATCTCATTTAGAGTGGTCATCTAAGAGTGGAAACTCTTAATGGACATGGTGGGGTTTTTTATCTACATCAGATATTAAATGTGTATGACTATACCATACACATTTAAATGTGCACGCTTTGCGAAAAAAAACAATGAGCTTTAATTGCTACAAAAGTAATTTAAAGAAAATGGTAGTTTGAGCAAAGTTGTGGAGCAGAGTTGTAACTGAAGAGGAGGATGATGACGATTGGGGGTTTCTAGGCAATTCGAGCACTTGTACTGCTTGATTATACATAGCAACACTGTGATAAGGCTTCATTGAAATTTACAACAAGCAATCTCCACCATATGGACGCGCCAAATGGAGATCACAGACTGGCAAACGCAATCAGCTTTTTAATTAACAGAATTAACAGTGCGATGTTAAACCATAATGACAGCAATAAAAACAGTTGATGTGACAATCAAAGTGCACCAAAAACATTCATAACCATTATTTTCATTAGTGTGAGAGGAAGACAATAGCAGTGAGAGGGGTTAGATTACAGAGGGATCAAACGCCCCCCCCCCCCCCCCTGTAATCACACTTGAATTAGCTGCAGATACCCAATTCTCCAATGAGCTATAAAACAGGGGGGTCACAGAGAACACTCATTTGGGTTTATCTTGGACACTTCACTTGATGTTGGCCCATTCTCTGAAGGGAGCGAGCGTTGTCAGAAGCAATAAACATCCCGCGTTTTGAAACACATCTCTGAATGTGAGACGAGGCCCAAATCTACAAAGTTGGCCGATCTGCTGTGATTCATCTTCCAAACTGCCGGTGCAGCACTACAAGCAGAGATCTGATCAGCAGCTCAAAGACTTTGGCAGAAAATAGCTGTTTATTGACCATAAAACATGTGCGTGTACACATAAAAGGCCCTAACGCACGCCCACACACTCGCACACTTAACACAAACACAAGCGCACACAGAGATAAACCACAGCACCGCAGCGAGGGCCATACCCCCGGCAACAGCACACAAAAGAAAGTCAAATTATTAGAAATAATGAAAAGCCATCAATAAGGAATTCTGCAGAGACTCATTTCATTCTGTTTTCAACAGCGCTTTTCAACCCATTATTTTCTGTAAATGTTAACATCACCAAGCCTGCCTATTGATTCTATTATTTTTGACCTTGCATTAGTGTCGGCTAATCTCGCATGCTATAAAATTTCATTTCATAGTGAAAAATACTCCAAGGCCCTAAGGGTGAGTTATACACAGGTTGCGGCACCCCTGGGATTCATAAGTGCACATGCGGGTAAACAAACCGTACATTTAATGTTTCTTAGATGAGTGAGCAGCGCTGGGGGTTTTCATTTCTTCCTAAACATCAGGATTTTTCCCCCTTTTCTTTTTCTGTGAGGTGGCTCAAAGTGAAGTGTTAGGTGCAGAGAGGCTCATTCGAAGATGAATGCGCGTGTCTTCCAAAACGATATTGTGTTTTCACTCCCCTACGCAGGCCTGAGAGGAATGCTGATCCGGTGAAGCCAAATACCTTTTTTTTTTTTCCAATGCATGTATGAGGCATCGCTGAGGATTGATACATTTCTCAGATCACATTCAGGAATGACCCAGGCCTGACCTGGATGGGAGAACAATGAAGCAGTGCCTGTTCTAAACACCGGCTTTTATTCAATTGGCACATAATAATACTCCGGCGTAGATGCAGTAAATATCTGATTAGGACTGCAACGTTGATAGATGCAGTAAAGAAAACAGCTTGCATCATTTTTTTAAAGCAGTGATTACAGCTGCAGTAAACAAGGCTACAGACCTGTAATGTTATGGTTAATGGACTTGAGCTTGTATAGTGCTTTTCTACCACCGGTGACAACTACCCCTTTACACCCATTCACACATTCTACACGGCAGAGGTTGAAATTAGAATTACCATCGGTGTTAACTTATCCCAATTATACACATTCTTTGGTGCCAACGAAGCAGCGGGAGCCACTTGGGGTCAAGTGTCTTGTCAAAGGACATATCGGATATGTGGCTTTAAGAGCAGGGAATCGAACCCACGACCGTCCAGTTGAGAAACGACCGACACAACCAACTGAGCCACAGCTGCCCCTTATAACCTTCCAACTATTTCCAAATTCTGTAAAGTAAAAAATACTGCAACGTCTTTTTCATACGGATGTACCTGTTTAGGCAACTGTCCCTCGCTATAGTCACAACCAGAATGACTAGTGTAGTTAATCAAATCATTCTTATTTTAGCCTTCGATGCCAGTCCAGGCACCTGCCACTAGCAGGGGCTTTTACCCATGAACCGGCTGAAGCTCCACTTAATGAGCCTGCTCTCCCTGCTCTACAACCCAGAAGTAAACAAGCACAGTGAACTGATAGCATCTCGTCAGAGCAGCGCGGTTTGGCAGTATTTTCAAAAAATGGAGATAAAGTTGTACATAAAACTGGCATATTGATCGGAGCAACACAAATCATATTTAGCACAGGCATGGGGATGTTAACCTAACGATGTTAGTGCTAGCTCTGCTAACATTAGCCACTGACTAAACAATCTCATCATTCAGCCTGTAACCAAATAAAGTATCTATATAATAATCAGTCAATATTTTCTTTTGCTAATCAGACCTTCAAATGGTCTGTTCTGTGCAGCAAGTCAGAATAAATAAACACATAGGAAAACACATTCCAGCCAACATATGTGCAATTTTAATGGGATAATTGATTTAGGAGGATTTTAAATGTATGGGTCATAGATGATCTTCAACATGGACATGGTTATAGTGATGTCAGCAATTGGTTTCTTTGAGGCATTTTGAAAGTGAATGATGGTGGTCGCTATATAGGACATGCTATTTTCAACCTAACTTCAGTCAATCTAGAGACAGGCTAAAAAAAAAGCTGAGGTAGGTCTTAAGCCTCCGGGCAAACAGCTACAACGCACCTGTCAGTCAACTCAGCCTAGCTCCAAATTATGCAAATGTATGCATAACACTTAGCCTTTATACAATCTGAGTGGGGGAAACAAAGAGATCAGTTATAAAAAAAAAAAAATCCATGCCCAAACAGTTAGGTAATCACCTACAGACTGAAAAACAGTTTTATAAAAGAGGCTGTTTACATGTTTATTTCTGAGCATTTTTGTATAGGATATAATGACGATTTGTTTGCTTTGACAGCCAGCCTCAAGTGGACACTTCAAGAACTGCAGTTTTTTGCACGAATGCTTTGGATCATTGTTGATCATTGGAGTTTTACCTTTAGATCTAGGTGTCAAAGTGCCACATCTAATGCAATTAAATCTGTCAGAGAGACGGAAACAAAAAACAGATTTAGCTTTACATTGTTAAGACAGAAATGCTTTACGGACAAGCACTGCATCCTTTGAGAGAGCAACATGATGAAGCCATTTCTTCAAGGCCAAAAGGCTCAACTGTGAATCCAGTTTGTGCAGTCTGAAGACTCGGACTCTCTAATATTATGGATTATGGATTTGTAGTTTCAATTATAAGTTAATGTGTCTTCCTATTTATCTTGTATTAACTGTGATATGTTATGTTTGTATGTCTTTGCACAATGCAAATGTCTCCCTTTGCACACAAAGGGTACACAAAGTACTTTCTATTCTATTCTATTTTATAGAGGTGTTGTTTCCCTTTAAATGTGTTTGTGCCTAGACGGTGAAAAACAGTTTAAACCTGTACTGAATCATGCCTATAAACAGAAACAAAATGTGAACACTATCCACATTCTTTTTAATTAGAAAGATGTAATTATTGACTAAACACGCTTTAATGAGGAGTTTATTTTCAGGTTGTGAGTCTGATGCACGGCAGACTCTGCCAGATGGTTTGGTTCTATGTTCCTGAATGATTCAGAGATCATTGAGTCATCATGACACCCATCTATCTGACTAATCTCTCCTTTTATTCTCCAATCATTTGATAAACAGAGCTGTAACTATAACCCCCTCTTTGGGGGGTTTGGTCATTGTTTTTCTGTTGAAAAAAAAAAAAAAAGTATTTCCACATTAGTCCACAGATGTGTGTTTATCTATTTTTAATGTTCCCCCCACCTTATCACACTTTTCAATTTGGAACTTTTGACACAAACATGCTGGAGCACTTTGCCGCAGCTTCCAAAATTAGAGAGTGAGAAAAAGAGTGGTGTAGAGTGAGAAAAAAGGAGAGAGAGAGAGAGAGAGAGAGGCTGTGATTTTCCAACTGTGGATGCCTGTGTTCTGGGTGTCACTTTGGTTAATAATCTCCAAGCAATCCTTCAACTTGGGTGCACGTTCAGGATGCTTCAAACCATGAAAACAGCTGGCTTTGTGCAGCCCAACTGTCAGAGTCTCCTTTGCTGTCGATGATGGAAATATCAAACCAGTGAGCCATGAGTGGACATCTCAATCTGAATCTCTTCAGCTCAGCTAAACCACGGCCGTCCTCCCACTGATAATTCATGCAACATACACTCGCATTAGGAGCACACTGAACCGTCCCCTCCTCTTTTTCCTGCAGTAATAAACAGAAAACATCAAACCCAGTAATTCTGTTAAATGTGAAATGAAATGGGTTTTTGTCATTTCTTAGACTGGGTGATCGCTTTCATATACAATTGTCCAAAAAGGAGTGTATTCAATCCATTCAGGGGCTGAGCGCTGGCTCTTTTTTAAATAGTGCACAAGATATAATGAAGAAGCAAAAAAAAAAAAAGCAAAGTTCAGTGATATATTTGATCAAAAGCAATTTTTTTCACAAAGGAAGTAGTCCCAGAAATGATCTCCACTCAGCGGATGAGCAGTCTGACATTGATACCATCAAGTGAATGCCACATCAGACCATTTCATCTGTTCCTACAATAAAAAATAAAAAAAGCTCTCAGATGCTTTGCCAGCATGTGTCCAACTTCCACATTTCTTATAATCACAACAAAATAGAAAACAAAAGAGTAATAGGTGCAGCGTTCCATGTGAAGCACGATCAACACACATGTCCAAACATCTCTGAGCCACATGTGGAATTAAAACAACAAAGAATGCCTCTCATCTATCCAGAGATAAATAACAGATAGATAGAGAGGAAATTAAAAGACTGGAAGTGGATTCATTCTCCACAGAGAGCAGATTGTAGTTGAAGTTCAAAAAAGAAAAAAAAAAAAGGAGTAAGGAATGCCGTGTTTGTTTTTCTTCTCCGGACCACCATTATGTGTTTTCAATGTGATGTGAGTCGGAGATAGAAATTAGAGAAGTCCCCGAGGCTCATCCAAGTTTAACAAAAGCGCCAAGGACAGACAACCTTAAGCCCACACATCGCTCCTCTCGCTGAGAATGTAATAAATAAATGAGCAGATGAGTTTGGTACTGACAAGTGAGGGACATGGCGCTCCCCGTTGCATTTTTGATAGTGATCTAATTCATCTGGCAGGCGTGGATGTTGATTAAATCAGAATGTCAGCCACTTGACAAGACAAGACGCAAGCCGGCGCCGAAACCTGTTTGAACAGCGTGAGTCGTGCAAGATTGGCCGGGGAGATTTGCAACGCTGCGTGGCCGCTGAACCCGGGTGCGCACCGCCCTGTTATCATCATCACCGCTGCTGCCTACAACATGTCCAGAGAGACAGACAGTCAGACAGACAGACAGATGGAGAATCCACCGAGGGCCCCACCTCTTCTGTTCTCTCTCAGGGTGACATCAGCCCTCTGACACTCCGGGTAAACAGAAAGGGTGTGTGATGGCACGACCATGCTCTCCCCTTCACTCACACGCGCGGCCGCTGATGCCTCCATCAAATCTTGACAATCACAGAAGCTGGAGGCGAGACATACGTACGTGCTGAAATCACAGGCCCCTGTAATTATGGGGAACAAAAGCCTCTGTGAGCAGACTTCACTATATGAAAGAGCATCAATGTGAAATCAGAGCAAAGAAATGCTCAGGGTTTGGTCCGTCTGCGAGGCACACAATAGGACTATGGTAAAGGGGGAGGTTCAGACTTCAGAAAATTGTAGAGGCAGGTTGCTATTTAACTGATGAGTGCCTCTCCAGAATCACTATATCTGTGGAAAACTATTGCTTTCTCGCCGAATCCAACACAATACCCCAACCATCTGCCAAAATATGACAACAGACTGATGTAAACACACTTTGGGAGATGATACACGTCTTTTTCAGATCCCGTACACAAGACATACAAGTGAGGTTTCTCGCCAAAATTTGCTGACGATGGTTCTCTATATCTCTACCTCTTATCCATCCATTTTTTCAAACTTTTTTTCAAACTACCGTATTGGTCTGATTATAAGACGACCCCCGTTTTTCAACACTCATATTTAGAAAAAAAAGATTTGCAGACCAGATCTTGTTTTTGTAAAGAACTTTTTTTAAAGAACTTCATTTTATTTGAAAATAACAATATTAAAAACACATTGAATTAAACACCTGTTGTATAAATAATTATAATAATAATTAACATACCGTATTTATCGGTATAGGCCTACGGCACTTTTCAAAACAAAGTGTTTCACAAGGGCGAACTATGTACAGTATGATTCAAAATTAAAATCGATTAACAATCAAACAATATTATCAACATGTTTTTAACATTTTGAAATAACAGGAAATACAGGCAACGTTTTTAACTAAACTACCGCTAAACTAAAACTCTCCAAACTTCTCCTCCGATGTCTCCTATTCCTCACACACGTCCTCCGCCCCGCTGTGTTCTCTCTCACTGTCATCACTCCCCTGCTCCTCCCAGAGCGCGTCATGTGTGTTGACATTTAAAGGGACAGGTGAACAATTAGAGCTGCGCTCTGAATACTAGACCCCGAATATAAGACGACCCGACTTTTTCGGACCTATTTCGATGGGGAAAAAGGCCGTCTTATATTCGGACCAATACGGTACTTTTGCACAATTCTCGTCAAAATTCTCGCAAATTTGGTTTCTGTGGGCGTCTCCCCGTTCACCCGTCCTTGCATACACGAGCTCCAAGGAGGTCAAAGTTACATGTAGAAAGTCGCTCTGCTAATCTCCTTTGTCACTCATAAAATTTACACAACATCTCCCTCATGGAGGCCTGTCAGTTTGCTGCTGCCTGCGTCTGTCAGAGAACACAGATAATTACTCGGAGGGATCGGCGGAGGCCTCGATTATTTATGGGGCTGGATGTTTTGAAAAGGAAAAAAAAAAAAAAAAAAAGTAGTATGCGAGACTTTGAATGATTTCTTGTTAGTAATAATACAACATTATTGCCCTTAAATCTCTTTTTGAAGAGACAACACAAAGCCCAGAGAGGTAAACCCAGGAGTCTTAAAGTCTTATTCATTAGCTACAAACTATTTACAAAATGAAGATTTCATTTTCATCAAAACTCAGACGTGAGTGATGAAACTCAGTAGAGCAAATGGCCATGAAAAATTGACACAGAACTTTCATTAATTCAGTGGATACAAAAATATTTCTCTATTTCGTTTTTGGCCCCAGATGTTCCTTGATTTAAAGTTTGGTGATGTCATGACCCGGCTCAGGAGGTCACGACAGAAAGGAGAGACGACTCGAAGTTTTAGTTTGAAATAATTCTTCATTTAAATCCAGATCAGACAAAATTAAATAACAAAAACAATTATTTATTGACCAAATTAGTTAAACACATCTTTATGAACCCAATTAGACCCAATTAGTCAAATTAACTCAAATTAGGCCGAATTAAATATTTACAATATGAGGTCTAACATCCTCAAACCACAATGCAGTATACCTGAAGAGAGGGTCAGAGCAGAGGGTGTGTGTGTGGTGTGTGTGTGTGTGTGTGTGTGTGTGTGTGTGTGTGTGTGTGTGTGTGTGTGTGTGTGTGTGTAATTAGGCCACGGCTGCCCGGAATCATTCACCTCTCACTAAATCGTGCACTTGATAGTGAATGCACCATTTTGCAGTGCTGTCATTCTGAGTGAGCATGATCATACTCTGTAGTCCAGTCATTGTATCCCATAATGCATTGTGAGAAGTAGTGTACAACCGATGTTCGCTACCAGAGCAATATATCCCATCATGCATTGCAGTTCAAAGAGACCTGCAAGTGTAATACAATGACACGCAAATGAAATGCTATTTGAGTAATATCAGCGCATATCTCTGATGAACTTAGTCCATACTGATAGTCACTTGATACTGGAGGATATTATCGGCTGGCGGATAAATCGTAGGGGAGGAGTCAGCCGGCCGTCCCGGCGATGTAAACAAACTGAAGATAGGACTGGGTAAACTCTGAAAACATCACAGACAGTGGGACTCTGGTGTTACACCCATTGTAGACAGTCATGACTCACAGAGTTATTTTCAGAGGAGATACTTGATTTCTACATTTAAGTGTGAAAAATCGCATATAAAGACTTTAAGCTCCCATCATGCCAAAAAAAAAAACTTTGAATCTGATTGAACTGAATGGACATGTTAAATCTTCTCTCTGCAAGCTTTTTTTTTTTTTTTTTTTTTTTTTACTTCTTCATAACATGCCTTTTTTTTCTGGCCTATGACGTGACATTCAGGACAAACATAAGGCTCAAGCTCATCATAATAGTGATCTCAATGAATATTACAGTCCCTGCTTTGTGGTGTTTTTGGTTCACCTTGTTGTTGTGACCTCACCTGCTGTTTGTGTGTGAGTCTCTCCCATGATAGCAGCACCATAAATTATACTAAGCTTTGTGAGAGGCAAAGGAGAAAAAAAACACAAGCAGCTCTTCAAGAAGACACGACGATCACTTTACAGTGATGACTGCTTTTGATTCAGCTCCCCTTCAGATCATGAAGAGCTCTTTTTTAATTTCCTCAGAAGACGGTGCTGTAATGTACTGTAAGGTTTTAATCTCAGAGTGTTTTTTTTTTTTTGGTATTTAAAGCCCCTTGCTTCAAGTGTGAACTGTCTCTGTGAAAATGAATCTTCACGCCTTAACAAGCATCAATTAAAGTTACACAAATGACCCTCAGGTCACCGTTGATTTTGAGATTTTCTTAGGATTAAAAGTATTTGTTGATGACCCTTTTTTCTACGACAGAAACAACAATACAAGTAGATAAAATGATTACTTTTCAAAACAAGAATTAAGACAGAAATCTTGCTTTTTACATCAATGAATAAATAAAGAAATGATAATGTGGAACAGATGGACAAATGAACTGCTGTATTTATTAAACAGTGAGCAAACAGAGCTTCATGAAAGACGAGGGATTATTATTGAGAAGAGTTTGATAAAGGGTCATACAGATCATCTGTACGACATGAAATCCAAGATTAAAGTAGACTAAAATATCTTTAGTTTTCTTGTTGCTAAAATCATATTTGGTGTATGAGAAGTGGACATAGAGAATATGGTCTTAAAGTCTTTGTATGTGATTTTTCACACTGAAATATAATATAAATCAAATATATCCTCTGAAAATAACTCTGTGAGTCATGACTGTCTACAATGGGTGTAACACCCGAGTCCCACTGTCTGTGATGCTTTCAGAGTCCTATCTTCACTTTGTTTACATCGCAAGGACGGCGGCTGACTCCTCCCCTCGTGTATAAAAGTTGTTTAATTGAGGGACTAGAGAAAAGAAGAATAACATACTGTACTCACTGCTTAACTGTGTTTCTAGATCACGCTCATTTCAGGTAAATTTACATGCAGTGTGAAGATACCAGCATAATAAAGATCGCTAGCATTAGCATGCTAACACAACAATGCAGCGCGAGTTGTTTTGGTTTCATGCTGGTGCTCAAGGGCGACATCTGCTGGATCAAAAAAATCGCATATAAAGCCTTTAAGGGTAAAGCCAGCTGTTGATCTTTTGGTAAACACATTTAGTTTAACACTGTGGTTTTTTTTGGTAACCAAAATTAACATCAAAATTCAAAACCCAGTTGCACTGAACGATGATTTTGCCGTGCTGCACCCCCCTTTTTTTGCCAAATGTGGTCGTTTCTGGCTCCAAAAAGGCCAAGATGTCGAAACCAAGGCCTCATAACAGCAGTCCCAAAACCCTTAGATGACAGCATGGTAGCTACATCCATTTCTTAGGTCCATATTTCAACAAATATAAAGATCTAATAACTGAAATTTGAGCAGATTTATGTGAAATTGAGTCAAAAATCTAAATCAGATGCTACAATGACACAACCATTACATCAATTGAAAAGTATACATTCAACATTTAGCTAACTTGGCTACTAACATCCCACCAATATTCATCAGACTATGATTCCAGTTGATCTGTGTGCAGAAGTATCAGTCATCCAAACATCCCTGATGACTTCAGTAAGAAAAGCACAAATGGAAACAAAATCTCCAATTTAAAAAACTAAATTGTTCTAACTCTGCCAGGTGATAGTAATTCCATGCAGGATCCTGTCACTCAAACTAAGAAGCAGATTGAGAAAGTAAAGTTTCCAGAGGCTTTAAGCCTGGTTAATTAAATCTCCAGGAGTGGTAAAACAGTGTGAGTGACCTGTATCCAAACGGCTGATCATACCTTTAAATACACGTGCACTGTTTAATTCTAATACTCTGCTTAAATGCCAGCTTAATAAGAGATGGGCGATTCCGCGTGCAAATCAATTTGATATCTGCAGGGACTGAAAAGTGCACATCACATATTACGAGTCAGGATCAAGCTGGGGGCAGGTGCCTCTCTTTGCAGAATTACAAGGAGCGCTCGCAGACGGATATGAATTTACAATTAGTCTCGTCCTGGCGACTTCTTAAGGTTTGTGACAGTGTCTGGGGTTCCACTAAAGGCCATGTGTGTGGAGCCATGAATTTCTTGCGACAGGCTATGATACCAGAGAGGCTATATTTAGGGGGGGGGGGGGGGGGGGGGGGATAACTAGTACTGCACGGTATAATCTGACATTTGCACCACAAGGGAGTCATACTGCATTGCTCACAAATGACAGTGTCACTGTTGGTTTGTGTCCCCGGTGGAATAGGTTAAAGAGAACAAAACATGTTTTTGCAGTGGAGTGCCGCTCTGCAAGACAGATCTAATAAAACCGTATTTGATTGTGGGGGTATGATCTGACTGTGGCTGTCACTGGTGAGTGAGCCCCCTGAGCGCGGAGACAGCAGCAGTCTGCTTGAAAAAAAGGAACAAAGAGTCCCTGGGAGCGGTCTCAGTAGACTCTGAAACAGGAGTCTGCATGACTGGCCTGCTTTTGATGGCTGACTTCAGCAGGACATTTCAGCTTTCCCCCTCCACTCGTCCGGCCCCCCCCTAAGCAGGGACAAAGAGAACAAGTGGAGGCTGCCATTGTTCTGGACAAGCACAGTTACTAAAAATATAAAGTAGCAAGATATTCAGGAATACACATCCTGCATATCCCCAATTTTGTCAATCTGCAGTTGCCTTTTCTCCGTTCCCCCTCATGCGGCATTGAAGCCTAAATTAGAACGTCAAGCAGCATATTTGAGTACCTGTCAAATCCTCTTAAACAAAACAAGCATGATGTAATTCTGTTCAACCAGGCAATTCATTAGCCCCAGTCAAACACTTGTCCTTCTGCAGTTGGCTGCTGCTGTCCTCCCCGCGGACGCTCGCGAAAAGCCACTTAGGTCCTGCGTTCACCAAGGTGATCAAACCTGCGTCAGCCTACACCTGCCTCCCCTCTCTGGAGGAACCAGGACAGGCTGCACAACAAAGCTCCGGCGGGGCACACTTGGGGAGTTCAGCTAACTGCGTCTTCAATCACCACATCTCAAAGCAGCCATCCAAGGATTGCGGTCGTTTAGTCGGTGGGGTGGGGGGGAAACACGGGAGGAGTTTGTTTAGGATGCATACTGCGCCAGCTGATTGATGCACCAGGAATATTCCAGCCACTTATCCACTGTAGTGCAGTGTGACACCTTGCATTTTCCTATGCGTACACTTTCCAAAACACCACGCAGAAGGAAAACAGTATCACTAATAAATAGACATATGGAGTATGAGTGTTGAAGACATCTTTACAAGGAGACATTAAAGCCATGTTAGCAGAGGCAGTAGCATATTACACCAGCTAGATGCTCAGCAGAGATTTGGGGATCAGCAATGTGCTGGCTGTTTTTTTTCAATGATATGTTTGAATTATTTCTTATGGGTGTGCATAATGGCGATATAAATCTTTCTGGGTGTGCAATTACAAAGACTGGCATGGTCTATTCCCCGCTGGGTGATCGCCTGCGAACAATGACATATTACCGGCTGGCCGGCAGTGGTCATTAAGAACTGATATGGGATTTATGGCCAGTCTTTAAACATGAGATGGCATTAGAGAGATTTGAATACAGTCGAAATGGCACAAAGAAGCCTGCCTGCATGGGCGAGAGGAAGCTAATGAAGTGTGTTTGGAAAGCAAGGGGGATATAAAGTTATTTTTGGGTAAAGCCAAATATCTCATCAAGTAAAGAAAATGAGTCTGATTCTAATCGGGGGGGTGGGGGGGGGGGGAGCTGTCAGAGTCCATAACAAGCTTTGCTGTGTTATTGTAGTGGAGAGCTTTATGGGGTTGTAATGAGCAAAGTCTTGACAATTAATATATTAACACACGGCTCAATTTGTAATACTGGAATGCATGTTGAAAAGCAGATGACAAAATATGAAGCATGAAAAGCACAGTTTGATTATATTACAGGAATTAGGGGGAAAGATGCAAACCCACTCAAGAGGCAGTACAGTATCATCTCAGTCAGTGTTTCTGCATGACGACTATAAAGCCCTCCGTACAGCCGTCGTGCTAATTTCCAGCGGCAATTAAGGCGTCTTACATTCCTCGCGGTACCTGCTGAGAGAGTGTAAGGAGCTTAAACATCAAGATGTGTTCATTGGAAAGAGAGAAATAAAGACTTTGCCTCATCATATTAGTGGCAGCCCTTAAAGTGACTGTTTATCATGAGGTAGTGCTCAAGGTTTTAATGAGCTCCCTGCCTGTTCTAGTATAATTCCAATTAGTCCCTCCGTCTCATATAATGGCATGATTACCTTGTGAAGCCTCCATTGTTTTCCACACAAGCCTTGAAAGGAGCCCTGACTATTTTAATCTGTTTCCCAGTGGCAGCACACCTGCCAAGCCAGTTACACCTCCTGCAGAATGATCACAGGTATTGGTTCATTAATACAGAGAATGGCAGACTATGAATCCCCCCCCCCCCTCCCCCCCCCCCCCTCTCCGGTCACACCAAGGGGATAGATGAGAAAATGAACATTAAAATCAGAATTTGACGACATTTCTCTTTACGTATTATACTCACACCACTCGACAATACATGGAGTAAGAAGTGGGAGGAGTTAAAACGACACAAAAATAAGCAACAGTGTTTTACGTTTACCTTTTTTTTCTTTCTCTTATATTTGAACTCCTTGAAAATCTCAGCTCACTTATTATAAAGTGCGACTGATCTCAGTCAAAGTGATGACAAAACCCCGCAAGCTGTGTCAGCCTCCGAAGAAAAGGCCCATTACCTCAATTTTGAGGCTGCTATCTTTTTTCAGAGGGAGAGAGGAGAGAAGGAGCTATTTTTGATCCAAACCCAGGCAAGAGGAGAATGAGTCATTAGCAGGAGCCATTTGCTCTGTCATCTTTGTTTGGACAGCCTGTGGCTTTCCTCTTGAAGACTGTGCTGGTTCTGAGAGGAAACGCAGTCAGTTTGTTCTTCGCAGCCTCAGTGTTCTGCACATCGAGACGACTTCTTTAAACTGTTTATAAGACGCTCATTGAGCAACCGTAAGATCCTCAACTTGTGTGTTGACTGCTTGTTTGGAAACCACTAGGTTGGCATTGCATTGTGGCCACCATCTTGGTTATTTTGGGGTTTTTTTGCATCATGAAATATCTGAAGCAGCTCTTTGAAACCTCTGGATTTGCATTGTCTGCCAACAGGTCATTTATAGAAACAAATGACACTTCACAACCAGACAGAAGTTATAAAGGTCTGTAATCAAACCTATAACGGTACCAGAGATCTTGAGCATCATCAGGCCAATGATTCTCTTAAAGGGTATGAGCAGCTTGCTCCATAGATAACAGGTCTATGAAGATCATACTCTAGCTCTCAATGGTAAAACTGTTTGGTTGGAGTTCTTTCCAGTTCATTAGAATAATCATTTTGGTTGTGGTTTGGTGATATGAAGGCCAATGCAATTCAACGTTGTAGTCTTTGTATGGTTGATATTATTGAAAAGTATAGATGATCTAAAGTCATATTTTTAACCCAAAGAAGGTGAGCACAGTCTAAACTGCACTTATCATTGAATGTATTTGTGTAATTCAGACATGGCGTTGGAGTTTGCCTGCAATTTTTATCAATCAAAAACAAGAGTTTCCACATTTTTAGTAGCCTATGACTTCTAATTTTGTTGTCATGGTATCAAAAAAGGTATTGATAATGTTTTTTGTTTTTTTGTATTGTATTGAATTTAAAAAATCTGGCATCATGACAACTCCATCACAAAGTTATCAAAACTGTACGTTTGGTCATTTAGGCGAACACATAAGCTAATTAGTTCGGGTAGTTAAAACATTGTTTCTCAAAGAATCTGATATATTTCATGGCGGTAGCTGACTAAAGTTGTTTATTCATCGATCCTATGAAGGCTACAGAGCTAATGAAGCTTAGCAGTCACGTTTATGCACACATCTGGATTGAGAGAGCAAATGGCGGGTGTATGAAACAAACCTCGTAACTTAAAGGAACGCGTCATCACAAATGGACAGCAACCACAAATAACACAATCACAGACAAGCTAACAAGCGTGGTTAGCGCCAATTAGCATATATAAATTAGCATTTATACAATTAGCAGAACAGAAAGCAATATTGATGGTCGGATATTTGTATTAACATTTTAAAAAAAGACTTTCTCCAGAAACACAGCAGGTGTGTCAAGTTCAGTTGCTGATTAGCTCACGTAATTCACCTAGCAGAAAGCTTATGGCACCCATGTCACACTTAAATTAGCAAGGTCCTTAATTATACAGTTTTTAGTCTTTGTGTTATTCCCACATATAAGTCGATAACATGATTGTCATGAAACTAGGCTACTAAACCCAAACCCTTTTTCTTGCACCAGGCTGTAAACCTTTGACATCCCACTATGAATGTCGGCATTTTAACAAGATGCTCTATTTGACTTGCTTTTGGAGCTCAACTCAAGTGGCCACTAAAGGAACTGCAGTTTTTGGCTTTATTTGATCAGCTACCTAAGATTGCTGCTTGGTTCCTTCATTAAGTTCCCATTTCACAATAATCCTCAGCATCTTTTACTCATGTCATTCGTCATAAGGCAGTATGAGAAAATGCATAATGTGAATAAAATCTGCAGTCACTCCATGCACACAAATAATTGAGCTAATGTTTGTGATGCTTTTTTTTTTTTTAATGCTAAGAGCAGCTTGCTCTTATGTCCCTGTGTTGCTCCCATGTATCCGGGTAATTGATTCAGAGCTGTGAGAGACACTGACTTCCACAAGAAATGTTTCATTCAAATCATAATTTAACAGGGTATCAGCAACAACGAGCACAATAGGAGGGGATGGTAATAGCCAGAACCCTAAAACTGAATTTAGATTTTCTCTCCGATTTGACACTCGTGCTGAATAAGAGACAGGAGGGAAGAAATGGTAATCTGCGAGAAAACCCTTAAAAGAATCAATTTGGCAAGGTGTCTGCGAATGTGACTTTATCCGGCACTGTGATTCCGACTGTCTCCCGCAAGAGTGGGATGACTGTCTTTCTTCCCCGCTGACAGGCAGACCCGGGCCAAATTGACAGTTCTTTAAAGCGCCTGACAGAAAGCCGCATTAATTAAGTCATTGCTGGACTTTAATTGTGTTAAGAAGTTGAAAAAAAAATCTAATATGAGAAAAGGTTACCAAGTCCTCCGTGGTGTCAGATTTTCTACTTTCTATGAATATTAATGTGCCTAATGAAGACAATCTTCGCTTCATCTCCTCATTGTTCTGTGTTCAGGTGCCAAGCTTTCAGCGCCATTGATTTGTTGTTAAAGAACAAATATGTCACGGGAGAAAATGACTGCCACGTCTTTTTATCTTAAATTTATCAAGAAAAACGCCTCTCTTTGCCACTTGGAAGTGTGGATTTCTTTTAGCTGTTTGAAAAAAAAAAAAAGACTTGAGCTGAGTGAGTGTCATGCAAAAGTTGTCAAGGTGTGTTCGGGTGTTAATTAGATGTGGTAAGACGATTGTACCGCTCGACTGTGAACAGGGAACAAAAGAAGATTTATTTTTTTCATTACACGAGGTTGCTGTGGACAAAAAATGAAAAAATACAAAGCCAGCTAAGTGAGTCTTTGTCTTTACTCAGCTGCAACAATACTACGCTTTTTGAGCATTGAATAAAATGCTCGTTTGTAAAGGCCACTTTTCATGCTATCAAGAGGGAACAGAATCAGAAGGATCATGATTTGTTTAAGGTGGACATCTGCTCAGGTGCAACAGTGTACAATACCTGGCAGATAAAGTCGTCTGATGAGATATTTGATGGCAAGGTACACGCTCTTTGTGGCTGCCACAGAGCCCGGAGGGGGAGAGCAACACCACGCGCTCCCCGAACTTCAATATTAACCAAGCATCATGATTGCCAGGCATATTGAAGAGACAGAAATTCAAATGAAGCCCCCCCCCCCTCCCCAACCACCACCACCACCATCACCCTACCCCGTGATAAGACGACCTGAGTCCTTGTGAAAGATGAGCTATGGCTATTTCTGGAGAACGAAGTGCTCGCTCTCGCCACAGGGCAAACCCTGAATAGCCAGGGTTGGAATTACTTGAAAAGAGGGACTGGCTGATGCACTTGGCACTTGTCATTGAAGGAGTGTCTTTTGTTCCCAGTGCCATAGATCTCCATCTTAAAGAAAGCTGTACAAAAGGGACTCATGTATTTGTGAAATCCTTTTGTGAAAAATTAACAGACGCATGTTACCAAAAGGGAAAAAGGGTAGTGTCAGAAAATTCATATTGCAACATCTCCTCGGAATTTATGGTTTGAATTCTGGGAAACCTGGCTTGCAACACACCCTCTTGTGCATTTTCCTCTCTCTCCAAACGTCCTCGTCTTAGATGGCCGATGAAAAGAGAGCAGTCACCATAGCTAATTTATGTCGTGGGCTGGGGTTGTACACACACAAAGTGTGAAGGATGGGGGAGCCGCGGCGCATGTGGACGTCCCTTTATTGCATCTGACAGAGACGGCTTCTTTTCTGATGTCATCCCTGTGCACATGTGGGAGTCGGTGAAGTTCACATTGTTTCCCATCAGAAGAGAGAGACGCTCGCTCGCATAGGGGGAATCAGTCAAAGCTGCTCTGAGATCAAGTCTCAGACATAATCAATTTAATGCTTCCTGCGAGGGGGAGCTGTTGTTTTATGTGTTTCAAGAGTATATGGTAATTAAGGCCAAGATAATCTTATTCACTAAATGTCATAAATGCTTTAGTGCTCTGAAAACTTTCAGCTAAAAAATGCATATGATGTCCTGACTATCGTTCATGAACTTTTTTTGTTTTGTTTTGTTTTGTTTTGATTTTTGCCTCTGTGAGGTAGGAGAGCTGAAGACAGGCAGGACACATTGGGAGGAGAGAGTTGGGGGATGACATGCAGCCAAGGGTCTGAGGCCGGATTCAAACCCAAGGCCCCCTGCGACAGGGACTACAGCCTCTGTACGTGGTAGAGCGCGTCATAATCGCTAGGCCATCCGGGGCCCCGTTACATTTCCTTTAAACTGTATTTGAAGATGAGAAAAACACACCTGGTTCATGCTGCCCTCATACTGTTGGAATAATCCAGATTAAACCAATCTAAAGTACAAACTACTGTTACGCCGCTACACAAACCCAAGCTAACTGCTATCCTTGCGCCTGACGCTAAGGCCCGTGAGCCCGTATCTTAATGCCTCTCCTTACGTGTTGCGTAAACGTGAAGGTATATCCTGCTTTACCTGAATGTGAGTGCAACTGTCCCGTCTGTTCGAGGGGGCGCGTGTAGGTGACTCACCGCTATGATCCTCGTACGTGCCGCGACCAGCTCACTCGGACAACTCGACCCACGGAGTCACTTGGGTACGGTCTCCTCCGCAGGTGCTGCTAATGAAGGTTACAGGGACAGAGCCACCACACCCCCCCCCCCTCAGGTGTGTCATCAGTGCTGACCCTGCTTCTCCTCCTACCAACCACGCCTACCGCTAAAGACCCTGAAGTGAGTCCTCCTAACGCATTATCATAACACTACAATAGCTACAGATGTTGTTGTTTTTTTTGCATTGGTAAGCTAAGGTGTCCATCTTTAAGTCATCCAGCGTACATCCGTCGATGAAGGGACTACAGTCTGTTCTGTTGAGTCCAATGAATCATGGGAAACCAACACAAGGATGTCTGTGAATCTGACGATGTTATAACGTGCCTGATTTTGTTTAAATGGATAACTCTATATTACAGCTGGTAGCAAAGCATTTCATTTGAGTGTCATTTTATTACACTAGCAGTTCTCCGTCACCAGCAGAGTGTGTTTTATAGATTACAACGAGCATTATAACTAACCAGAGCATGGAGCGGTGATGCACGTCCACGCACAGTTACTTTCCAGTGGAGTGACCATCTTTATGGTCTTTTTTTTTCTTTACTTTGTATATTTTCCACAAGAGTTGGATAACTGCATTTGAGTGATCAACACAACAAATGTGCCTATCTAAATCTATCTCTACAGATCGAACATGGATCAAATAAATATATTCCATATCGGTTGGGCCAAAAAAAAACGTACATAATGACATCACACTTAACAAAAATACCAACATCATCATTGGAGGACCCTTTTTTTAATACAGAGTTCTTACAGTTCATTATTTGATTTCACCTAGTTAGGGTTTATTTCTATCTTTATTTTCCGCTCAAATCAGAACACTATTATTGTAACCATGGAAACCCTGACTTGTCTTGAACTGTAACACATACTCTGCACCGTCTATGTAAAAAAACATTTATGTGGACAGTAAAAAAGACGGACTGTGGCTTTAAGGCCCCTCCCTGCAACAATTTATGTTACATGAAGCAGATCTTTCAAAGGTAACTCTGCAGGGGGAACTTCTTGCTCAGATTTACTTGAGTTCCCATGTGCTGTGAACCGCCCTCGCTTTTATTTATGAGCAAAGTTTAACTTCTGCCTTTGTGCTGCTCTGATTATAATCCTGACACTGCGCCATTACCCGGCTTTGGAATGAATCAAGTATAATAGCTTTGGAGCCTTTTATATTTTTCTTTGTATTCATACTCTGGATTGAGTAAAGATCATAATAATAGTATAAACAACAATCCTTATTGATTGCTTTTTTTTTTTTTTGCGAGCCTTAATCGTAAGAAGACTGACCCAAAAAAGACACAGGAGAACAAATGAAGAGCAGCTTCAGAGGGGAAGTAATGAAACGTCTTTCAACAACACTTTGTCTCCCTTCCTTTGGCCAAGTCTGGGATACCTATTAACATTCCCTTTAAATTATTCATCCTGATGGATAAAACACCTCCACAATTAATTGCATGTGAGCCACCCAACCCCCTTAAATCTGTTGAAGAGGCTGAGATTCACAGCGTGCACTCGTTAAATGTATAATTTCCTTTACACTGGATTTTTTTAAACACGGAGCTGAATATGAAAATAATCACTTTGAGTGTAAATAAAGTGAAATAGATGGCGGCTGATTAATGGGCATGGCATGAAATATTCTCTCTTCATCAGGACCCCCCTCTTGTAATAATACAAAAGAGACAGAAAGGGAGAGAAAGAAAAAAAAAAGAGAGAGACACCCTTCTGATATGAAACTTTCCGATCGTTTGTATATTCTGTTTCATGGACATCTCTTCACAGCAAATGAGGACCACTCTCATGTAAATTACATCACATTCCCAACCTTGCACCATCCTCTGTGAAAATGGCATTCACTGTTATATATTAATCATCACCATCATAGATGTATGCAGTATTAATTGTCATACTTCTTTAAGAAAAAAACAGTTTCAGGGATTGTGTTTCACTGTGGGGAGATCTCCTCGGCCTCAGCTGTTCATCTGTGGAGTAACTCTTTCATTATATTTGGTTTAGGATAAGTTAGGCCTCCCCCCCTTAAAGGCAGGGTTGGTAATCAAAAAAAAAAACTAGCATGATTTTAAAAGTAGCATTCCCTCGGTTAATGCTACTACTCCCTGCTGTTACTCCAGAAGTGGACCTCAGCTCATCGCTTGCATCGTGTAGAAACTACGTCGTCTCATCTCTCATTCAGCGGTGATTAAACTCTAAACTTTATCATAAAGCATGTTAAAAAAAACTATTTTCCTACTCACAACGGCCAACGACAAACTCATGTCGGTGACGCGCTTTGAGTGTGAGCTAGTGCACGAAAGGGGTAGAGAGAGAGCAGGGAGACAGGGAGGCGTGTGATTGGTTCATCAGATTGGTACCTTATGGCAGACATTGGTCAAAGTTTTTACAGACTTACAAACTGATACAGATGACGGATTTTCTTTATTCCTTTTTCAGAGAACATGAGTTATTAATTTCTGTCAGGACCTAAAGACAACTTCAACTAAAATCTTAAAAAGGTTCATCTGGAGGAAATGACCAACCCTGCCTTTAAGGTCGACGATTAACATTTGGTCTGTTATAACTCGGCTACAGTTTGTTGTTATTTGAGATGTGCGGTGTGCACAAAGCTCTGCAGGAGCGATGGTTATACACCTAACAAACACAGTCCCAAAGTCTTCTGGATTAAAAGGTTTGACATGAAGCTGAAATATCTGCAAATGTCTCCCATACTTTTAAAATAAAGAACAGTAAAACCAGTATAAACCCTGACTGAGGCCTCTCTTTTGCGCAGTGTCATTAAAGCTTCTGTCTCTTTTAAATTATGAATTTTGATTTCTTTTCTTTCTTTTTCCCTTTTTAACGTTGCATGAAACCTGTGTGTAAATCTGTATTGTTATATGTTCGTTGATTTGAAAGTGATTAGTTGAGCGCCTGACTTTTTGTTGGGGTAACGAGGGTCTGGATGTATGGATTGGTTTGGTAGATTGAGACGGGGGAAGGGGGGGTTCTTAGTGGAATTCTGTTTTGTTTTATGGAGAAATGTAATGTATCTCTTGTATTTGTGTCTGTCTGTTAAGCGTGACTAATACATTAAATATATATTTAAAAAATAGGCTGAACACCATTTGCAGCTAGCTCCTTTGTAGGTACTCACCTTTTATTTAGTATTCCATCTTTATTCGTTGTTTGAATAAAGATTTGAATTGAGCAAGATTACGCTGAGGCCAAATTAAATCCAAAACCGGCAGAGTCCTTAACTTTTAAAACTTAGAATCAGTGTTTCAGGTGCTCTGGGATGTTTTGGGGATTCGAGCTGAGCTGTCTAACAGCAGTTTACTAGCTGACTTAAGTCCCTCAATATGTTTAAAGATATAATTTAAAACAATAGTGAGATGACTTGAATCTTAGTAAGTCATGGGGAAATGTTTTGATATCAGGCTGGTAATAGTAATTCATGAAAAACTCTACAAAAAGTCGTATTTAAACCGATAAAGGATTCTGATTGGACGAAATCCTTTGACATGCTTCTGCCCCACTATAAAGTCTTTCTCTGGTGACTTGCTGTACAGTGCTGTTGTTCCCACATGGAGAGGAGTATACTGTAGCTCTCATAGTCAGGGATGAGTCAGGCACACACTGCGGCATTGATGCAGAATAGAAACATAAAGGCAGACTGATGGCTGCTACTAAACTGATGTTACTGTCAGTATTGACGTTTTTTGGACAACGCCATTTAAAAAAAAAAAAATGCAAACTCAAGAAGTTTTGTGAGAAAGAAGAAGAAAAAAAAGTCCTGCTGTAAGCAAAGGAGGGAAAATAAGCATTGTGTTTCTGTAAAAAGTGTGTAGAAGCTCATCCAGGATGAAGAGAGTGCTGCCCGGCCTATTTATTGCTTTACGCTGCTGAATGCAACGCCAGCTCGAAAAGGCTTCAAATCATCGGGGAGATTGTTAGGCTTCTGTGAAAATTACGGAAATGCAGGGGAAATGGATGAGCAACACTTCATAACAATTAATCAGGGGCGGCTGATTAATAAAGTTCATTTTTTATTCTCGATGATTCAGGGGATTATCAAAAGGACACTGTCCTTGTCATTTTGATTAACAAACCCATCCTCGCTCTGGAGGAGGACGCGCTGAAGGGAGACGCTTTCTTTCGCCCATAAAATAAATATTGAATGAGAATATTAACTCGTTAACCTTGACAAGTATTTGTAATTTTCATAAGGGGGTAAAGCAGCAGATTCAGCACAAAAACTGCTGTGGGGGTTTGAGGAAAAGGCACGGGGAAGAGAGGCGAGTGTGTGTGGGGGGGGGGGAGCGACAACACACACAACAAATTAGAGAGAATGAAGAATGCTACTGCATGAATCCTGTCATTTTTATGGGCTGCGATGATTAATTTGTTTGTTCAAATTCTCAATTAAGCCAGGAGGAACTGGCAGGATTAGAAAAGGAGAGCAGTGCAGCGTTGTCTCGGCTGGTGCGAGGAGGCGCTCTGGGGAGATAAAGCCCTACCTGATCTCTCAGGTCATCAGGCTGCAGACAGCTCGCCTGCAGCCCTGGAGCAGGGGTGTGGTGCAACGCCTCGGAGATTCATTTTCAAAACGGCACGAGAGAAAAAAAAAAAGAAAAAATGTAAATCACAATATTTCGTCTGCGCACTCCTGATAAATCATTCTGCCTCTTTTTCTTTCATTTGTCCAGGTCGCCTTGTCAAGGGTAATGCCCTTAAAATGTCAATTGTCAGTGTGAGCATGCATCGCATTAGACATAAAGTACAGTTCACCCCACACACACACACACACACACACACACAAAAAACAGCAGTCAGTCGCAGAAAGAAATAAAATATGGAGCTTGCACTTCCCTTTTCCCCGGAGACCGTGTGCACTTATTATTTGTCAGAGTGACAGATGTTTTTCAAATGATGGTGTCTCATGTGTGCTGAACTTCTATACCAAAGCCCTGCCGTGAGAGACTGCCAGACGTTATTCACCATCTGATGGTGGAAACCTCCACGGGCTCAATCCCCGTGCTCTCTGAGGCTTTTCTGCAGGGAACGCCTGAACAACACAGGCTGGAGGTTGTCAGGGTGGTCCGCTGAGGTGATCGCAACACTTTGCATGAGCAACAGCAGGCTCGGACCCGGACCTGACAGCACAGTGCAGCACAGTCCACATAAACGACAGCAAGAGAACTCAGAATCCAGAGTTCACTTAAACCATCAGAAGTGAATTTAAAGAGTGCTGAGAAGTTGTTTTTGGTGGCCTGCAGAAGATATAAATATTAATACAGACAGAAAACAAATCTGCAAGTTACTCTGTGACTTTTCTCTTCCACAAACTGAGGAGGGAAAAAAAGGTCTTCATTTTTTATTTTTGCAATGTGCATTTTTATCTCCATGTGGGAGGCAAACACTCAGGTAGCATCATGGAGCTAAAATTGTTTTAGCGGGTGGTTGTTGAAATGTGCAGCGTCTGCCTGCACACAGAGGGTCAACAAGGTATTTCTGCTTGCTCGCTCTCTCTCTCTCTCTCACCTGAAGTATCAAAACATGCAGCAGGAGCAGACTGCACATTCAATTTGTCACAGATTAACTTTATTAATCATTTTAAGATAATGGTGTGAATGTTAAGAGGCATTGCAGGCTACATGATTGCTTTAACAATATATAAGAGAAGCACAACACCTCATGTTTTAACACGAGGAGCTAATAGGCTACTTTTTGTTCTACTACATTTATGTAACCTGTGCAGCATTATACAGTCACACGTTCTAAATATAAATACCTGAACATGTCACTGTAAAACTACACATTTAAACACAGAGGGACTACAGAAAGTTATGCTGCATCTTTACTGTGTCAGCATCAGAGCCTGATTGATACATAAACACATAAACCAGAACCACTTTTAAAGGGAAAAATTCACAGATTGACAATGTGGTGCCTGATATTTATTTTTTAGTCAACCAGGTTTGTCCCATTGAGATTAAGAACCTCTTTTACGAGGTAGACTTGGCCAAGCAGCAAAAACGCAAAGTTACAGACAGAGACAGAAAGGGAGACAAAGAACAATTTACAAAACCCTCAACTTTACATTCTTAAAGAACCGTTTCCACCAAGTGGTCCGGCTGGGGTCAGCCCCATGTTCCCACATTTCTAAGAATTTCTTTTGCTGCGCTTCATTCGACTGATCTGACTGGAAGCTAGTCAACGCGAGGCCTCTGAGCTACTTAGTTTCGTTTGTTTATTTAAAAGGACAATGTGCACTGACATTAAATGTTTGCAATAAACAAAGAGATGGGCGCACCAGATTTAGGCATAAGCTACATTCCATCTGTAGTCCATTGCTACTGGATAATAGGTTGGGTGTAATTGGCTCCCAAATTGGGAGAAAGGGGGATCAAATCTGATACAAATTTATGAAAAAGGAAATTTAGGGCCTGATTTTGGAAAAAAAAAATCGTAGAAATGTGGGAACATAGGCACGCTCCCGTCCGGCTCAGTTTGGTTCGGTACAGTACACATTTGTTGATGTTTCCACTGTAAAAAGGTGGGAAGGGTACCAAAATAACTGACCCCTACTGTCCTACCTTTTTGGTACCCTTCTGTTGGGGTGCCAAGTGTACCGATTTGGCCCTTAAAGTTGGAGCTAGACACACTGCAGTCCTTCAGGTAAAATGATGTTGCCGGCAATATTTGTTGAGTGAAAATAGATTCATCATGGCACAATGTGGAAAACAAAACAAATTCAGACATGTTACGACAAAGACCACTACATGAGAGAGCGTGCGTTGCTACTGAAAGCTGTCGTACTGTTGCTGTATTTTCATAAAGGGTGGAGTAGCCCCCTGACACTGTGCCTTTGAGCCTCCGCTTTTTTTGACAAACTACATTATTTATTTTATCAGACTGATTTAGGTTTTGTCCAGTGAAGTATTTGTTTACATCTATAAGAGCTTTATAATA